>NC_059289.1:10535925-10545925 GCF_017591435.1 Portunus trituberculatus | reverse complement strand
GTATACAAATGAATGATGATATAAGATATAAGTGCCCATTGGGAAAGAGTGACCATGTAATATTAGAAATAGATATAGAAGAGGAAAGGAAGATAGAGACGATTCATACAAAGGATACCGATTAAATTACAGAAAGGCTGATATTGAGAATCTCAAGAACTATTTTAAAACGTAAACTGGGAGGAGATGGAAAACTCAGAGACAATGCAAGAGAATATAACTTATTTTTGGAAATATACAAAACAGGAGTCAGGAATATGTCCCAAAATATAGACCTAAAGAAGAAGGAAAGAAAGATTGGTTTAATGCAAGGTGTGCTAGGGCAAAGGAGAAAAGAGATGGAGCATGGAAAAGGTGGAGGAGAAATAGAATCCAACAAATAAGGAAAACTTCAAGGCAGCGAGAAATGAATATGTTAAGGTGAGGAAGGAAGAGGAAAAGAACTTTGAAAAGGACATTGTCGAAAAATGTAAGGAGCAACCAAAATTGTTCTATAGATTCATAAATGGAAAAATTAGGCAAAAGAAACAATAGAAAGGTTAAAAGGAGAGAACGGGATGGTGGAAGACCCAAAAGTATGGCAGAACTATTAAATAATAAATTCCAGGAGGTCTTTACTAAGGAATCCAAATTTGAAAGGCCACAGGGTAATAGAGAGACAATCTATATGAAAGAGATTAAAGTAACCAAGCTTGAAATAAAAGAGTTAATGAAGGAACTGGATGAAGAGAAGGCAATGGGACCAGATGAAGTCTCAGGCAGAATACTGAAAGAATGTAGGGAAGAACTAGCAAGTCCTATATACAACATCATAAAATGCTCAATAGAAAATGGAACAGTACCAGTAGAATGGAAAAGAGCTGAGGTGGTTCCCATATATAAGAGTGGAAGGAAGGAAGAACCTTTAAATTACAGACCGGTATCACTAACTAGTGTAATATGCAAGATGTGTGAAAGAATAATAAAGAAACAATGGATCGAGTTCCTTGAAGACAACAAATTAATATCAAATAGCCAATTTGGTTTTAGAAAAGACGGTCTTGTGTAACTAATTTATTGAGTTTCTATTCTAGAATAGTTGATAGAGTACAAGAGAGAGGGATGGGTTGACTGTATTTATTTGGATTTAAAAAAGGCGTTTGACAAAGTGCCACATGCAAGATTACTATGGAAGTTAGAGGAGAAGGGTGGCTTAAAAGGAAGCACATTGAGATGGATAGAAAATTATTTGAGGGGGAGAGAAATAAGGACGGTAGTTAAAGATATGAAGTCCAAGTGGAGAGCAATAGAAAGCGGAGTGCCACAAGGGTCAGTATTGGCACCAATACTTTTCCTCATTTATATTAACGACATGCCAGAAGGAGTGAACAGCTACATAAATCTGTTTGCAGATGATACAAAACTGTGCAGAGTTATAAAGCAAAAAGTGGGAAATGGAATTCAATGTGAACAAAAGCCATGTCATGGAAATGGGAAAGAGTGAAAGACGACCCGTGAGAATCTATAAGATGGGAGATGGAGTAGAACTGGAGAAAGTAAAAAAGGAAAAGGACTTACAAGTGACGATGGAAGAAAACAATCAACCAGTAGGCCATATTGATAGAATTTTTAGAGAAACATATAATTTGCTAAGGAATATTGGAGTAGCATTTCACTACATGGACAAAGAAATGATGAAGAAATTGATAAGACCCAGATTAGAATATGCAGGAGTAGTGTGGACCCCTCATAAAAAGAAACACATAAGGAAATTGGAGAAACTACAAAAAATGGCTACAAGAATGGTTCCAGAATTTGAAGGGATGACATATGAGGAGAGACTAAAGGCTATGGATCTACCAACCCTGGAACAAAGAAGGGAGAGAGGAGACCTGATACAAATTTATAAATTGATCAATGGAATGGACCAAGTGGATAATGAGAAACTGATCCTGAGAGAAGAATATGACATCCAAAGCACAAGATCGCATAGTAAAAAGCTGAGAAAAGGAAGATGTCTGAGGGCTATTAAAAAATATAATTTCCCACAGAGATGTATTGAGACGTGGAACAGTTTAGATGAAGAAGTAGTGTCTGCAATGAGTGTGCACACTTTTAAAGTAAGATTGGATAAGTGTAGATATGGAGATGGGGCCACATGAGCATAAAGCCCAGGCCCCGTAAGACTACAACTAGGTAAATACACTAGAAGCTAGAAGGACAAGAGAACATGCAAAGAAGATTAGGATGAGGCAGTGTGTGAAGGATATTGGAAAATACAGTTTTTCACATAGAATGGTGGAAAAGTGGGATGCATTGAGTGATGAAGTTGTTACAGCACATAATGTGCATAACTAAAGAAAAATTGGATTAATGGAGACAGGACACTATGTGCCCCACTCAAACCCTGTACAATACAACTAGGTAAATGCACATTATATACTATAATTACAGCAATCCTTTTATGACAACTACTTATGGTGTGGTTATATTAACAGTAATGCTGTGTAATGACTGTGTTGGGCTTGACCATTTCAGTAGCACTGAACCAAAGCCAAATAACTCCCATACCAAAGCTGTCTGCATTGAGGTCATTGGTAACACCCACAATAACTTGTCAAGTGGGTAGGCACAAAGGATACACAGCATTCCTGAGAGCCCCTTGATAGGAATTACCCCTTCTACCAGATAACTCTAAGTATTTCTCATAGATGTACTCTCTCACTGTAGACCTCATTGTCATTCCTCAGAAATACAGTTGTTCTTAACATACAACTCAGTGTTATTCTTGTGAATGCTTATCACCAATGACTACTGTTTCTTATTGTGTTGAATGGCTACTGTGGAAATGATGACTCACAGAAATGGACTGTAGTCAAGTAAACACCTTGCTCCGCGTGTCTGCTTATGGGAGTCTAGTTTATGTTTGTCCCTTGTATTTTTAAAGTATGCTTGCTTTTGAAGGAAAAGAAGTATCAAAATAAGTTCCCGGTGCAAAAACAAACCAATTGAAGTTTTCCCCTTCTCAACAGATAGGTGCTATTCCTGCCCTCATCAACTATAATCTCCGTCTTGAACCACTGGTGCATTGTATTAAAGTGGCATCATGCAAAGCTATTGTGTGTGGTGCTGAGGTCCAGCCAGGTTAGCTTTACACTGATTGGTTTTTGTCATACTTATTAAAAGACATAAATATCTTTCTGTGATTTGTAAGCATTTTGTTATAGAAGTCTTCGATCTCATCCTTTTCTTTTCATTTTTTTCCCCCCAGCAATATGTGATATATATGACAGAGAGGAGATTTCAAGTCTGCCTGTATATGTATATGGTCCCAGAGAAGAAGAAATTGCCATCAAAGGTGTGTATAGATCAAACTATTCCCCTTTGATAAAAACATGCTTATTTATGCAACATATATATTGAAATAGCATTTTCAATGTCAAAATGAGTCAAAATTCTTCAGACAAATATTTGAAAAGTACAGCAAAGGTCAAATTTTAGAAACATGACGCTAACCATGTATGTCCATGTCATTAGGTGGCATTGACCTGGATTCTGCCTTACCCTCTGCTCCAACCACTGTACCACCACAACTAATGAATGTGAACTTCATTGATAATATGGTGTACATCTACACCTCTGGCACCACTGGCCTTCCCAAGGCTGCCATCATCAAGCACTCCAGGTAAGAATCTAAACAATAACATCTTGTCTTTCATTGATATATGATATTTTTATAAAATTATCAGCAACTCAAATTAGTACGTAGTACTATAAAGAATTAGTTGTAGAAATTATTAAAAGCTTATGAGTGCTTCACTTCTTTTGCCTGTTATTTATGTATATCTGATGTCTTGCCTTCTCTGAGGGAAGTGGCCAAAGTAGAGATCAAGGTTTTTTTACAAGCCTTGCAGCAAGCATTGCATTTTTAATACTTTCTATTGCTCTTTGACATTTTTTTCTATAGTGCTCTCTTTTATTGTATTTATAGAAATTATTCTTGTAATACCTGCCTGTTAAATTCAAACTCTTGATTTCTGTCTGATCTACTAATCTCCATTTGTAGTCTAAAGCCAGACAGACCAAAACATTGCATAACGTCTCACTTGTGAACTATAGATCATATCCTTGAGTCTCCCCTTTGCACATGCCACATCTTGCAGTGTATTTGTTTCCTGGTTTTTTTTTTCCAGTACAGTCAAACATTTTAGTTGTGATTTATATAAATATGTAAATAACTGAATGTTTCAAAAGCATTATGATAATTAGTTTTCAGTATTAAAGATATATTTGCAAGAAAAATAAAATAGTTTGAAGAACTCTGAAGATGAAATTGTAATTGATTAAAGCTAAAAAATATTTGTAATGTCCATTATTGATAATGCGTAGTGTAATAATATTTTTGTTGATGTAATAATCCAGCAATTAAATGACAGTTTTGCAAATAACTCTCCTGTAATATATAATTTAATGGAAGGCTTTGGTGCAGTGATACCTTATGTTATATAGTAGGAAAAAACTACCGAGTTATGTTAATGTTCAAAATATCCAATTTTTTTTTATATCTGTTTGTATTATGCATAATTTCTGCTAATGAAAGTTTTTTGATAAAATGTGGAAAAACAGAGGCTACATGGCAATGATTGCTGGTACCTGTATGATTGGTCTGACTGACGACGATATTGTGTACTCACCCCTGCCCCTGTACCATCTGGCGGCGGGCCTTTTAGGATCAGGTCAAGCCCTTTGTCATGGAAATACTGTTGTCCTCAAACGAAAATTTTCAGTTTCTGCTTACTGGAAAGACTGTGTGAAATATAAGTGTACGGTAAGAAGAATCAGACTTTGAAGTGTCTGATGTTGGGGTAGTAATTGCTTTTCTGGTGAATACCATTTGTGTAGCAATTCTTTTGAGATGTCACTGGAATATTAATGTTCATTGTGGTTTTGTGCAAGTGTCCTTGTTAGCTCCCTGACGTGTGAAGTTGTGTCGGTGAAGAATGTGTTAGAGAAACAGATTGATGTGGTGATGTAATCCTTAAGTGTTACACATGCACATGTGTTAATGTTGTCATTTGCAGGTTGTCTATGTCCTATTCATTTTTGTGTGTTGGTTGGCAGGGCTTTCTTTGCTGCAACAGGTATGGGAGGAATGATTGGGTTAACCAGCTCTGATATTGTGTATGACCCTCTGCCACTCTACCACACGGCTGGAGGCATCCTTGGTGTAGGCCAGACTCTGTTTGCAGGCATCCCTACCGTTATAAGACGGAGATTCTCAGCCACACAGTATTGGTCTGACTGTATAAAGTATGGCTGCACGGTAAGATTCTCACCTGTATGGAAGCAAACATTATTTACATCACATTCCTCAAGACAAACATTAATTTGCAATTGCTGGATTTATTTTTATTGATTAATTTATTTGGGATATATATTTTTTCATATTGATTGATCTAATTTTTCATTCATCTATTTTTCATATAGAAGGAATATTATGTACTTAACCCTTGCTAAAGTTTTTTTTTTTTTTTTTTTTTTTTTTCTCCCATTAGGTGTATTAAACCCATCCATGATGGTTAATGTTTTATTCTATTTATTTATTTTTTTATTAGTAAAGTATACAGAAGTAAACACACAAACACACACACACACTCGGTAAGCGGCGAGACAAATGGGCAAGCCTCTTAATGTGTGGCCCCTGTTCACCTAGCAGTAAATAGGTATGGGATGTAACTCGAGGGGTTATGGCCTCGCTTTCCCGGTGTGTGGAGTGTGTTGGGGTCTCAGTCCTACCCGAAAATCGGTCTATGAGCTCTGAGCTCGCTCCGTAATGGGGAAGACTGGCTAGGTGACCAGCAGGCGACCGAGGTGAATTACACACCGCTTAGTGTAGTGGTCAGCACGCTCGACTCACAATCGAGAGGGCCGGGTTCGAGTCCCGGTAAGCGGCGAGGCAAACGGGCAAGCCTTTTAACCCTTTCAGAGCGCAAATAGGTTTTTGGGTCATGTCTGTGAGATGCAAATTCGGCCGAAAAATCGAGGTTTACAAAATTGAAAACAATCAATATTCTCATGCATAATAGAGTGTTATGCATCTACTGTAAAAAATTTAGGTCTTTACTCACCCTGGAAAGTGGTGCAATAATGATAGGAAGTTGGCTTTCTGGTGGTACGTTGTGCGCTGTTGAGTATTGCCATCATAGTGGGTGGTTATTTTCCGCCGCAACTTGTGCAGGTGTTTTCACTAAATTACACAGAATTTTCTGCCTGATTTGAAGTGCAGTTGCTCAGAACTGCTCCAGAACATGCTAGGGTAATTATTTTTCACACCTGTGCATACATTATGCCCACACAAATAATATAAAATACGTTTTCTTGATGTACGTACAATCATGATCGAGGATATGCATGCCCATATATGGTAATATATGAAATACGCAATATACTACCAATAAACAAAAAATATCTGGCATATCTGCTCTCTAACAACAAGATTTGATCATTACTCTTGTTATTTCTGTAAATAAATGCACAAATAGTCACTAGCGACGTCATAAAATAATAATAATTGCAAAAAAAGGGGCATCTGATACTCTAATGCCATTGTGACTATATTTTTCTTACCACACAACTGATGGTGCATCCCATGAGTCGAGGGAGGATGGGAGAATGTCATCTGGCAACTAGCAACAGCCAGGAGGCGCGGTTTAATTATGTGACTCGTCAAATATGGGACCACGATCATGGACAGGAGGCATTTCCCTCAAAGCCACGATCGTGGTCTGGAGCCCTGAAAGAGTTAATGTGTAGCCCCTGTTCATCTAGCAGTAAATAGGTACGGTATGTAACTCGAGTGGTTGTGGCCTCGCTTTTCCGGTGTGTGGAGTGTGTTGTGGTCTCAGTCCTACCCGAAGATCGATCTATGAGCTCTGAGCTCGCTCCGTAATGGGGAAGACTGGCTGGGTGACCAGCAGGCGACCGAGGTGAATTACACACACACACACACACACACACACACACACACACACACACACACACACACACACACACACACACACACACACACACACACACACACACACACACACACACACACACACACACACACACACACACACACACACACACACACACACACACATTGTTTCTGAATTTTGTTTATGAGAGAGAGAGAGAGAGAGAAGGGGGATGATGCTGGTTTAACTTTAATTCTATATAATATTAAATAAAGACTAGTTATTTACAAATTGATGGATGATTGAATTCTCATCATCCTATTAGAAAAGTGAGGATCTTGACTCTCACTTAGAAATGTGTTGTCTATGAGGTGTAGTTGAAGTTATATTTATTGCTAACATGATAAGTGCATATTAGTGTAACATCTTCCTCAGGCATACATGGTTTGGGCCAAAAAAGGTAAAATCCTGTATGGATTATGATAATATTACAGAAATTTGCCTTCAAAATTGTCTAATTTTGCACCCGGAGATTATTATTAGTAAGGCGGAAGCAATCATCATCATGCTGCATGTACGTTTTGGCATTGAATTTAGCAGAAAATTACCAAGAGGATAAGGTTTTAGGTGCATGTCTTGGGTGTCTCACATTTCTGATGGTATTGTTGACAAAGCTAGATTTGGTTTCATGATTACCAGCACACTGCATTGGTTTCTTTAGTTGCTTGAAGTATGTACTTTTTTCAACAGGGGGAAGAGGTGCATGATTACTTGGTGAACTGAATAGATTTAATATGACTGGTCTTGGTGAACCAGTCTGTGCTGTATAAATTCTGGACAGACTTTTCTCAGCACAGTAGGTTGACACATGGGTTAGTTTGGCTCACTCTTTTCTTTGCTTGTCCTGCTCAGTTTTGTCAGATCAAGCTTATTTTATCCACTTTCTGATTTTTTCTTTCTCATATTTTCTCCTGCATGTGCAGTCTTGAATTTTTTTGTTTTATTCTTTTTTGGCTACATTCAGTTGTGCATTGCAAATGATTCTTGCTTGGCCAATGATGAGTTGATATATTTGATATTTGTCTTTTTTTTTTTTTTTTTTTTTTTTTATATATACCTTGAAATATAAGAAATTACTAATGTCATGGTGTGGGGCATTGTTTAGTGAAATTATTTGAATTCCTTACTGCTTTGACTCTTGTATTGCATTAGAGAAATATACAGTTAGTGACATTTGCAATTAGAACTTGCAGATGTAAGCGTCACTGCACAGATGGATAACTTGTCCCTCCTCAGCGTTCTGTTGAGGTGATGTGTGATGCCTGTAAAATATAGAAGCCACAATAACATAGGCTTAGTGTAAAGTTTCAATTAAATGGTGAAATGTACATTGCATAGCTACTGGCAATGAAAAGGTTGTGAGTTTGTTGGTGAAAAATGTTGCTTTTCTTTACCAACACACCACCAACTTCACCAACATATATTTTCCAAGTATAGCACATCACCTCTGTAGAACACTGTTTAAGGCAAACACAGCTGTTTTGTTAGTCAAAGCAAGGAACAGCCACAAGAGATCAATATGTCACACCTTAAATACTGCTTCCAAAAACATACTTTTATAAGTAGTTGATCTCATGGCAGATTTTTCAGAACAAGAAGGAACAAGGTGGCAGATTGTGTAGTCTGACAGTCACATCGGCAGGAATTCTTATCACAAATGTCACTGACTGTATTGATGACTGAGTAATAATAAAAACTATAAATACATTACAGTTAACTTACTGATTAGCAGTGATGAACATAATAATGATAGTCTTTTCTGATAGGAATTGAATAGTATGCTTTGTGCATCTTGCTTTGTTTTCACTTGTGAGTCACATGATCATTAATTATCTTTCTTAATAAGATATCTGACATTGCTCAATAACCCATAATACTAAATGATGGATATGCAGGTGTTATTAGAAGAGTTGTAAAAACAGTGTTGACTTGTTTCAGTTGTATATTATTTAAGTAATACAGTTTAAGTGTGTATTGACAGGCTGGCCAGTACATTGGTGAGATTTGTCGCTACCTCCTCAACATGCCAGAGAAACCAGAAGACTCTCAACACAAGGTTGGCAATCAAGAAATCATTATTAGTCACTTTACTTCCACATGATTTACTCCATTTTGCAATAGCTTCATCATACAAGTTAAATGAAAAATTCCAGTGATCTTTGTTGCTCTTTCATTTATGTGACCAAAGTAATGCAGGCTTTAATCTTTTGACATTCTACCAATCACTATCACCTGTTAAACAATGGGACAATAGCTTCATCATACAAATTAAATGAAAAATTACATTGATCTTTGTTAACAGCTCTTTCATTTATGTGACCAAAGTAATGCAGTCTTTAATCTTTTGATGTTCTACCCATCACTGTGACATGTAAAACAAAGGGATAATGATGCAGTCTGCTTCAAAGATAGTGACTCTCACAAAGCCCTAATGTATGGTCATGTCTTAATTTACATTTGTTGCAAACATTTACGTGAATTATGGCTTTCACTTCCAGATTCGGATCATGTTTGGAAATGGTTTGAGGCCTACCATATGGGAGGAATTCCAGAAAAGGTTCAATGTACCTATAATAAGTGAGTTCTATGGATCAACAGAAGGGAATGCCAACATTAGTAAGTTATTCCTGGGTTTTACTATGTTCATTGAATTATCATTGACAACCATGGTTATTTAATGTTCTTATCTTATCTATATTGATATTGATCAGATGTTTTATTGTATTGTTATAGTAAGCAATATGTATGTAGTAATTGTGTTATTTTTGTTGTCCACAGTTAATATTGATGGTAAAGTAGGAGCAGTTGGGTTTGTGTCTGTTCTCTTCCCAACTGTCTATCCTGTAGCTCTCTTGAAAGTTGATGAAGAGACCAGGGAAATTGTGCGTGACTCCAATGGGTTGTGTATCAGGTGTAAACCAGGTGAGGCAATAGTAATGTTTTGGCTTCGTTCCCTGTCACTAAATCTTGAAGTAGTATATAGTTCATTCAAAATATCCATG
>NC_059289.1:10463425-10530925 GCF_017591435.1 Portunus trituberculatus | reverse complement strand
TCTCCTCTCAAATGAAAACATGTTTAATTCCTTTAATCTATCTCTATACTCCAGGCGCTTTAATGCTGGTATCATCCTAGTTGCTCTTCTCTGAACTGCTTCTAACATGTTGATATCCTGCCTATAATGGGGTGACCAGGCCTGTATGCAATACTCTAAATGGGGCCTAACATAGGAATTATATAAGCTACGCACCACTTCCTTACTTTTATAACTAACATTTCTATTTATAAAACCCAGGATCCTATTTGCCCTATTTCTTGCTTCTAAACATTGCTTTGAAAATTTCATAGTCCTGTCTATCACTACTCCTAAATCCTTTCCTTCCTCTACTGCCTCTAGCCAACATCCCTCCATCTCATAGTTAAAGTTTGTGTTGTCTTTACCTAAATGCATAACCTGACACTTTTTAGAATTAAACTCCATCTGCCACCTGTCTGCCCATGCTATCAGCCTGTCCAGGTCTCGTTGTATTCTGTAATTGTCCTTTTCACCCTGTACTGCACATGCTATCTTAGTATCATCTGCAAACTTTGATACTTTGCTACTAATTCCTATATCTAAATCGTTAATGTACACCAAGAAAAGAAGAGGTCCTAGCACTGATCCTTGGGGTACCCCACTAACCACTTCCTTCCACTCAGACATTGCCCCATTTAATACTACTCTCTGTTTCCTATCAGAAAGCCATTCACTAATCCAATCAACTAACCTACCCCTATCCCATGTAGTCTCAATTTGTACACTAGCCTCCTATGCGGTACCTTATCAAACGCCTTGCTAAAATCTAGATATATAACATCTATGCTATTTCCATCATCTAACTCCTTGGTAATATATTCTAAGATATCGAGCAAATTTGTAAGACAGGACCTCCCTGATCTAAAGCCATGTTGGGTATCTCTAATTAATCTATTCTCATTTAAATGCTCCCAAATACTACCCTTAATGATTTTCTCTAGTATCTTACATACTATACTAGTTAAACTGATCGGTCTATAATTATTCGCATCATCCTTCCTACCTTTTTAAATATTGGAGTAACATTAGCTAACTTCCAGTCCTGAGGTATCTCAGCAAACCTAAGTGATCTTTCAAAGATTAACTTAAGTGCTTCAGAAATACTGTCTACACCCTCCCTAAGTACTCTGGCATGTAGCTCATCAGGACCACTAGCTTTCCTATCGTCTAGTTCAAGAATAAATTTCCTAATAATTCCCGGTTTTATATCAATATTTTCTAAAGCTCTTAAACTACTCGTCGCACTGTTTGTAACAGGATTTCCTATTCTTTCCTAGTAAATACTGAAGAAAATTGTTCATTCAATAATTCTACTATGTCTTCATTTTGATCCACTACTACACCATCTTTTCTGAGTGGTCCAATCCTATCCTTATTTCTTTTATCACTGACCTTGTAATAACTATATAATTTTTGGGATCTTTACTCCCAGCTCTAGCTAGTTTTATCTCTGCCTGCCTTTTACTTTTTTTATAACCTTACTCAAATCATCTCTGACCTGTCTGTACCTAATCAAATCTACATCTTCCCACTTTTCTGCAACTCTCTATATGCCCTCTTCTTCTCTCTGATCTGGCTACCTATCTCATGAGTCCACCATAATGGCTTCCTGTTTCTCTGCCTTATATCTTTGTAAGGGATACACTGCATCACTATACCCTTTACTACAACCTTAAAAATATCCCACATCTCCTGTGCAGTTTTATTTCCAAAACTATCTTCCCAGTTTACCTCTCCTAATAACTGACGTAACCTACCATAATTGCCTTTCTGATAGTTTGGGACTCTAGTCTTATTCACTATATTATCCCTACTGGAATTAATGATAAATCTAATTATATGATGGTCACTGTTTGCTAAAGTCTCTCCTACCTCAACTTCCTTTAAACAATGCTCAATATTTGTTAGTACTATGTCTAAAACCTTCCTCCCCTAGTAGGTTTATCTACCATCTGCACTAAATAGTTATCCTGAAAACTTTCCATAAACTTATTTTCACTAGCATCTCCTACCATCCTCTCCCAGTTTACTGACTTAAGATTAAAATCCCTAAGATAATTGTCTGACTAGTACACCCCTATTTATCTCATCTACCATAAGGTTGTCTACATCTGCTGACTGGTTAGGTGGTCTATAAAAGCTCCTACTCTAATAACCTTACTTTTGTTTACTCTAACATCCAGCCATAAGGACTCTACTCTGTTATCTACCTTAATACCATTAACCTGACTGGAAATGAAGGATTTTTACATAAATAACTACTCCTCCACCTATCCTACCAATTCTCTGGTGTAAATACATAATGTATCCATCTACTTCATATTCTTTCCTATTTTCCCTAAACTTTTCCTCATTTACCCATGCCTCTGTGACACATACAACATCTAAGTCCTCCTCAACTATATAACTAGATAACTCGTCCTTCTTGTTCCTAAGACTCCTGGCATTTACATAAAAACATTTAAGTCCTGCTACCTTCCTAGATGCTGTCTGCTTATTTGGAATCCTAATCTTATTCTCTCCTATTTGCACCTGGAAATCTTTCTTAATCTTTTCACTATCTCTGTTTATCCTATCTAATTTATGTCTAACATCTTTCTTCTGGAATGCAGTTGCTACCTTACCCGCTACACTCCATCCCAACTCCCCCCTCCAGACATCCACTCAGCACATCCACACCCTTCCTACTCAGATGCACACCATCCCTAGTAGTGAACCACACTACTACTACTGTACTACTACTACTACTACTACCACTACCACCACGCTAACACGACTTAGGTAGTTCCACACCCGGGCCAGATAAGCGTGGTGGTAGTAGTAGTAGTAGTAGTAGCAGTAGTAGTGTGGTTCACTACAGTAGCATCACTACGTATTGCACATAATATTATACATGAAGAGGGAAAACATTCACATCACATCACGCAAGACTGAAATCATGCATACTTTCATAGTTTTATTTACATACATAATATTGTTGAAATATTCACAGTGCAAATATTAAATATATACACAAGAATCACAACTCTGATTAAATTGGTCTCAGGTAAGTCATCAGCCTACCGATAGAAATAGAGAATGAGAGAATCGAATCGAATCGAATATAGATAGAAAAGGCGGAGGGGAGAAGTGGGGATAGGGGAAGAATAGGTGTGTGATAAGAAGAGAGCTTTAGTAGGAGAATAAAGTCACTGGGGCTTGACCCAGGCGCAAGATGGTTTTCAGTGATGTACCACTCTATTTTTTGGTTCCATGAGATAAAAGAAATAGTCTGCCTTTTAAATACCTCATTTCTTGTCCCGCGGGAGCTGCCACACACACACACACACACACACACACACACATATATATATATATATATATATATATATATATATATATATATATATATATATATATATATATATATATATATATATACACACACACACACACACACGTATGTGTGCGTGTGTGTATTGGAAATTGCCAATTTAAATATCTAGCATTTATCATTTCTATCTACATAAAGCAAATCACACAGCTCTTTCATAAATATTTTTGTAAAAAAAAATATAAATAAATATATAAATAAAAGACACACGGCCGTCTTCATAATATATTGTGGTTCCCTTTTAAAAGTGATGGGAAATACCTGAATTATAGCAAACTAACATGAAAAAAATAATTCGTAATGGTATACACGCTAAGTACCATGAAAGAAAATGACACACACACACACACACACACACACACACACACACACACACACACAGTCACCCACCCACCCACACACACACACACACTAACCCACCCCCACACCCTCGGGCCTGGAGCCAGGTATCAGCCTGGGTCCGGCTTGGGGTGGGGGGTCGGCCCTCCCTTGATGACGTCACATATATTCGTTACGCAAATCATTTTGAAAATGAGGATTCCCAAAAAGGCAGCTGGACACGAATGTTATAAAAATTCTGACTCGTTATCAATCGAAACTAACTTCTAAAATACAAAAACATTGCCGAGAAAAGGAATAATAAAAATAGCTCAAAAATATACTAAATAAAGTATTTGAACTTCGACTTGCTTAAACACAATTTCAAAGCCCACCAATTTCATTCAACTGAATCGATAACGTTTTTCAAAAATTATGACTATCATTTCGATATATCAAAACCTGGCAACTCGCCCTATTAGAAAAATAATATTTAAAAATGACGTTGTTTACAATATTAACAGGACTACATATCATTCTTAAAGTCCACTTCTTTAACTTCTCAGGAGCCTTGCACACTTTTCTCATGATAAACCATCTTTTGAAAACACAAACACTTCGCTACAACCTCAAATAAAAAAATCACAGATAGCGGAGGTAAAAATTTTTGCGTATTTTGGCCCTCCCATTCAAGTCATAAACACCCTCTACGTCACCGTACTTCACTCAACTCAAACATGGAAGACACGTAAAACACTGCGAACTATCATTAGAAACCCTTAAAAGGCACTTGTGACTCGAAATAAATGAAATGAGACAAATATAAATAATAGTGGAAGTCGAGCATCTGGGACCGGCATTTTGGGCGGGAGCTGGTGATGACGTCACAGCCTGGGGCTCGTGACGTCATGGGTAGGCCCGCTTCTCGCTGAGCCTCCATAGCACACAAACAGGTAATTGCGGATATATCTCAACAATTAATATGAAAGATTAGGCCTATGGGTCCACTTTGTGACCTGTCTAGCCTGTAATGAGTGAGAGATGAGGCAGATGATGGCTGAGAGAGAGGCGGTGGGTCAGGGGATCGGTTTGTTTACGTTTTCAAGATTTGAATTATTTGGTTTTTATAAGTATGTACAGGTGTTAGTTCACTGATATGTTGTCCTGGAGGTTACCAACGTTAGGTTATGACATGGCACCACCGTGAAATGATGAGTTACACCAATATATTACTTACGTTAGCCAAAGACTGCTCGGCGGCGGCTGTCCGTGTCACTAGCAGGCACCCACACTCCACTGTCCACTTTGTGTCCTCAACCATGTTTAAATAGTTAACCTCTGATTACTGAGAGGCTACACACACAATATTCTCTTCGCTTGTATAGATATCACTATTATCGGTATCTTCATCTCCACCACTCACTGTCCCTCACGGCCAGCGCCTTGTCCTGCCAAGTGCACGGACTGGTGGGCAAGTTCCGGTACCAGTACCGGTAATACTGGTACCAGCCTTAACGGTACTGTACCGGTTAATAGCCGAAACGGTACTGAGCACGTATACAGCGTGGAGGTGGCTCAAGGCGAGCGGTGATGGGTAAGAGTGAGTCATTCTCACTCTAGGTACCGCTCCACACTGGTACCGACTGGCTGCCCTGGCGCGTCGGCGCGGTCTCGGTAGCTCGGCGAGACGCGTCTGTACTGGTACGACTGAATGTGCCGGCATCATTTCCGCTACCGCTTGACGCTTGTACCGTCTAGCGTCTGTGCCGGGACTCTGCTGTTTCCTACCGAATGAATAAGCAGCAGAGTCCCGGCACAGAGGCTAGACGGTACAAGCGTCAAGCGGTACCGGAAATGATGCCGGCACATTCAGTCGTACCAGTACAGAAGCGTCTCGCCGAGCTACCGCGGCTCGGCCGGCGGAATGAGGCAGCGGCCGGAAACTGAAGAAAGAGAGAAAGAGTGGTATCACTGAGTCAGTTATCAATGAGTATTGACCATTGACCACAATTATTTTGTTTTTATTATCATGATTACATACATACATACATACTACATACACAAGAAGATAATCAATATGATGAAAATTTGGTAATGCATTATATATATATATATATATATATATATATATATATATATATATATATATATATATATATATATATATATATATATATATATATGTACATATATCAGAGACAGACAGACATAAAATGATGCAGCACTATGCCACGGTTGATGAAAAATAACGGCACTAACTACCCCTAACGGCCTCAGCCGTCAAGGACGAATGAGCAAATCTAAAGGGATGCTGACAGTTGACTTGACACCTTCCTCACACAACTGAGAGGCCCCGCGTTCGATTCCTAAGCGGGATAAGATAATTTGGCCTTGTCTGTAATATTCGTACACTTAATCCTGTGTAGTAGTAGTAGTAGTAGTAGTAGTAGTAGTAGTAGTAGTAGTAGTAGTAGCAGTAGTAGTGGTAGTAATAGCAGTAGTAGTAGTAGTAGTAGTAGTAGTAGTAGTAGTAGCAGTAGCAGTAGTAGTAGTAATAGCAGTAGTAGTAGTAGTAATGGTAGTAGTAGTAGTAGTAGCAGCAGCAGCAGTAGTAGTAGTAATAGAAGTAGCAGTAATAGTAGTAGTAGTAGAAGTAGAAATGCAATGGTAAAATGCCGACCAACTGTAGTGTTACTGCACCGCCAGACGCCAGTCCGCCAGACCTCCACCCGTCCCGGCCACCGATCCGCCGTGTGGTGCCGACACATTATTCATTCTTAGCGGTAGGAAGCAACAGAGTCTCTGCTATTCTCTCCCTTACGTTAAGTTAGGTTAGTGAAAAGTAATCATTTCGTACTCGGTTTACTCGGTTTCACAGTGTAATCAATACCGAAATACTCGGTTTGCAGAAAGTACTCGGTTCGCCCGTCACTAATGTATACTGCTTTGACAAATAACCAAAGCTGGACACGAAAACGAAGAGAAAGATGTCACAATAATCATTAAATCATTATGTGATATTTTTACAAGTACAATATCTCATTGATGATAGATTTAGTAATAGATAGTTATCATAGACATTCATACTATTATACAACCGTAGTGCCTTCACAGACACCTGCTGCTGTTTACAACGGCAGTATTAGTCTTGTGGTGGCGGAGGTGTTAACAGTGGTGGTGGCGGTGGGCTATACTGACCCATACACACCCACACACAGCCATGAACGCTCAAAAAACACTCTTATATACCGAAAACACTCGTAAACACACTCAAAACACCGCACACATCCAGAAAATGTCTACACACACACACACACACACACACACACACACACACACACACAAGTGAAGTGAAATGAAGTGTTGCTATGTTAAAAACAGTTTCCAAGCAGCACCAAACCCCTATAGCGGAAAGACAAGCAGTGCAAGCCTTCGTCACAACCCTCCACATTGCCTTATATTCATCAATTAAAGGTATTTATAAGGTCATTCACTTATTCTTAGGTTTTCTTTACATATGAGAGTGAAAACAGTACGCAAATATTAAAAGGTGATAAGTATAACTACGATTATAGAAGTAACGTCAGTATTAACAGCTGATATTTGCATCCTACACTTACCGTAAGCCAAACATGTGTCAGAATGCAGCCAAGTACCAGTCTACCATTTCATATCCCATAGTCAAAAGTTTCCTATATGGCTTAATTTTGGCTTGGTGAGATGATAAAGACAATATATGGAGATTCACCACCGCTGTTCCAGTGTTGCCTCCGGGCCACATCCCGCCGCGGTACCCCAGCCATCACCCTCCCCCTGGCAGCCTGACTGCGGGGTCAAATACTTTTTTTTCAAATATTTCCTAACGGTAATATTACGCTTCCATGGTATGTTTTTATGGTTTTTATAAATGTTTCGTTGTGTTTGAAGTGTTTTTCGCGCCTGTATTGGGTAAATATATAGCGTTTAGTGGTGTTTTATGGCGTATGTTAAAGATTTTTTAACGGTCATAAATTTAATTTCCCAATTTGAATTTTTTTTTATTTGAAGCTATAAGTGAGCCTTTATGGTATCAACGAATCGTCTATGCTCTTTTAAGTGTGAAATCAGTCTATTGAGAGAAATATGTGGACTTTGAAATGGTTTTTGGTGCTGTTAAACAAAAGTCCTATTTTTCTTTATTTTATTTGCTTGCATTTCTGCTTCTCAGTGTAACTCGCCGTAAAATGCCTTAAAAGATAGCTCAGACTCCGTGAAATGTGGTAAAATACTCGCCAAGTGAAAGTGGCTTGACTTTCCAGAACGTTTTAAGAAAGTAATTGTTGAAAATGTTTTATACTTTTAAAGTAATTAATTTAGACATTTTTTTAAAAACTAGTTCAGCTGGAGATATTTTGATATTTTGAAAATTAGTTTAAATATTTATCACGTTATAAAATGTCATGCATTTGGTCATGGCTTCGTTTTTTCTAAAAACCATTTTTTAAATAAAATTATTTACGTAATTTAGCCGAGTCACCCCCGTTCCCGTTCTCTATGATGACCACAGCCCAGGTGGTGAATCATCATAGCCCCAGACTGGCGCCTCTTTTCCAACACCCCAGTTCGTCAATATTTTGCCTAATATCTACTGATGTCTACGTGTTTTCGTGTGTTTCTAGGTTCAGGTGTGTAGATATTGGTAGCAGAAGGACGAATAAAAGAGAAATAAAAGAGGATGAAGAGAAAGGAAGGAAAAGGGAGGAGGAAGAGGAGGAGCAGCCAAGCCACAATATATGTCTCCCTCCACTTCCTCAATATTTTGCCTAATATCTATTGTTTTGATGTGTTTCTAAGCTCAGGTGTGTAGATGGAAACAATGAAATGAAGAAAAAGGAGAATGAAAGGAGAAGGACGAAGAAGAAAGAAGAAAAGGAAGCGGAAGAAGAGGAGCCAATACGCCATATTTAGCTAAGTTTTCCATGTAAACTTGCCGTTCTTTTTAATGCATTTTTGGTGTTTTTCGGGTGTTTTAAGTTTGTTTTGGATATATTTCATTTGTTTTCAGTGTGTGTTAGATGTTTTTGGGCATTTCATCAACGTATCCTGAGTGTGGTGTAGTGTGTTTGAATATGTGAATGTGTTTTGACTGAGTGGGAAATCTTAATAGATTGTATGGTGTTTTCTGTGTGTTTTTAATTAGTTTTGAATGTGTGTGTGTGTGTGTGTGTGTGTGTGTGTGTGTGTGTGTGTGCGTTAAAATCTTCCATACACGATTTTGAGCAAAATATAAAGGGATGTGGAGCATTAGGCAGTGGCGTAGTGAGAGAGAAATTTACATGGGACGTACGAAACCTAAAAACGCCGTCCCCGAAAGAAAAAAAAATGTGAGATAAGGTATAATACACTTTCTGATTAAGTTTACATAACCCACTGAAAAATATGCAGCCCGGGGCATTCTCCCCGCTTGCCTCCCAATCACTTATGTACAGGGGGTCGCTTTTGCACATGACAGCGGTTCAGAATGAAATGGGTAACGTGATGGCCGGTGTAGAGCCAAATCGTTTTTGTCAATAAAATTTCATACAGTCAGATATGTTATATGAAATTTCGTACTGTATACCGTTGATTTCAGTCCAAATTGTTCCCAAGAGCACCAGTCCAAATTTCTCCTGTGAGTGATTTGTACGGTGGGAGTGGCTTGGCACGACTCCTGATTTTATCCTCTGGTAAGTACACAATTAATACGTTGATCTGTGGACTTTGTGCCATAGGATGCCTCATCTGTTCAAGTTAATGATGTTCTAAGCATTTCTCAGTCCATTCGGAGAAAAATGCTGAAAGAACGAGAAGTAAGATAAGGGTCCAAGGATACCCAGAGAAATACTGCTGGAAGGGGAGGGTATCCTGGGAGGGAGTGGTGCTGGCGCTCGGGTGGAGGGATGGAGGGGAGGGAAGGGTCGAGACGCGGACACGAGCCCTGCGTATCAGTCCATGTCCTAACCTGACGACGAGTAGTGACATCCCTCCCACTTCATTAGCTCCGGCTGGTGGAACACAGCGCCCTACCAGCTAGAGTGTCATTGTGATGTGGCAGTTACTGCTAATAGCGGGCGTGGCCGCGGCAGGTAAGACACGCTATATAATGATCTAATGTTAATGAAGGAAAAGTAATTAGTATGATTATTCTTCTCTATTTTACTAATTTGTTCAACATCATTTTCTTCATATATGATCTGTATCAGTGGACATTTGTGGTGAGATACTGATGGGCCAATAAATCAACATTGTAACAGACACAATTCAACATGGAAGAGAGAGAGAGAGAGAGAGAGAGAGAGAGAGAGATTGTGTATTTACTGGTATGTAATTATACAGACTTGTTAGGCTTGTAATACTAGTTGTTATTTAATCATTATTATTGATATTACTTATAACGGTTTTTATTGTGTAGCCGGTGTTCACCTAGCCACTAGGAGGTACTAGATGTCTCGAAGGGTTATGGCCTCGCTGTCCCCTGGTGTGTGGTGTGCGTTTGTTGTCCTACCCGAGGATCGGTCAGTAAGTTTACGATCTCGATCTGTGAGGCCTCCGTATGGGAACGGCTAGTTGGGTGATCAGTAGATGACCGTGGTGGTAATGAATTACACACACACACACACACACACACACACACACACACACACACCACTTCCTCTGCATTCCATTCATTTAATGGTTTCGGGGAGCTGCACTGTAATATCTTCGTGCGTTATTTACCCGGGATCGTTGTGTTGGTTTTTGGACACGATGATGTATTACGAAAAAATGTGCAGAGCTTATATACAATGATTACAGAACTTCGGTTAGGATTAAAATTACTTGTTTACCACACACTGGGACAACAAGGTCACGATCCCTTTGCTCACTAGTTGGAACCAGCTATGCACATCATGGGGCTCGTCTTTGTCTCGCTTCTGGGACTCGAGCCAGGATTTCCTTGGTGTAGTTATGGGAAACTGCAAGAGGCCGCAACCTGCACGTGGCAGTCCCTGAGACAGAATTATTGAGCCTAGGGTGATGATCTCTACTGTGCGCCGTGTATTTGTGTGGATAAAACCTCTGAAATATAAATGTAAAGACAAAATATTATATGTTTCATCACACACTTGTTGATCATCTTCATTAGCAATTTTTAAGTTTTCGTTTTCGTGAAGCAGTGCAAGTGCATGACCAGTTCCTGCTTAGTGAATGGCGCACGGCGGTGTGGTGAGGAAAGGCTGTGTGTGGGAGGCAACGATCGAGCCACTTACCCTCGCTCCGCTACCACTACCACTACCACCATCACTAGATTGGTCTCAATGTCGTGTGCTTCATGCATTTTTTGTGATCTTCTATTATTTCGCTAGATTTATCCCTTATTTTTGGAAAGAGTAGCCTAGATATTGTTAACCTTATTATTTCATGTCCTCCTTGGAAAGAGCAACATAATTTGATTAATCAAGCCGTTATCATATTAAACTGTGGTAACGTTATTAATGTATCTTTTATATTTTCATGTTGCAGGAGGTGGCGACGTCAGAAGTTGCCTGAGAGATCCTCCTGTTTGCGATGGTGAGTGTTCATAAGCCCCTTTATTTCTTCTTCTATTGTCACCCATCTTTTTTTTTTTTTTTAATTCAAATGTAAGTGTATCAATTTACATTTTGTGTGCATACATTCCATGATTTTATCGTCTCTCTCTCTCTCTCTCTCTCTCTCTCTCTCTCTCTCTCTCTCTCTCTCTCTCTCTCTCTCTCTCTCCGCAAGCCAATAAGAGCGGTAGTTGTGTTTCCGAGGAAGTAGGGCATGTGGGGAGGGATGGCCAAGGAGAGGATAGAAGCTGTAAGGCAAGATGATGCTGTCAGGAAACTGTGTCTGGTGCGTGTCAGGGTCAGGTTAGGCCACCTCCGATACCCTCTTTCCACTGTGTGTGTGTGTCTCTCTCTCTCTCTCTCTCTCTCTCTCTCTCTCTCTCTCTCTCTCTCTCTCTCGTTTAAAAGTTAACCCCTTCAGTACTGAGACGCATTTTTACCATGAGTTTTGGGTGTGATTAGACAATTCTATTTACATTAGGAAGGGTCTATTGACGTCAGAAAATTAATGGCCAAAATCTTCACTGTTTTAATCCCCATGTAAGTTTTTGAAGCTGAATAAAATCACCAAATAGTAAGCAGAATAAATATGAAAACGTGTCATGGTACTGAAGAGGTTAAGTTATGTGGATATGCTACAGTTGCACATGGGGCTCGACACTCATCTCCGTTTCACTCTCTTTTTATTTTAGCTATTGTGTTTTCTCGGGTAGATACTTGGTGAGTTTCAAGTTCGCGTGCACTATTGCCACGTAGCGAGCCGTTGACCTGATTGACCTTTACGCCGGCGGGGTCCTGAGGTGATTCATTTACCCTTCCTCTTTAGGTGCACGATGTGTCTCTGCTGGGGCATGCAGGAACAAAACACTTACTCCAGCTATTATAGTGCACATTACCCTGAGAGATTTAATTGGTCACTACTTTACTGGATTGGGAAGTGTTAAAACTGTTTATTGTTTTTGCTGTTACTACTGCTACTGCTACTGCTGCTACTACTACTACTACTACTACTACTACTACTACTACTACTACTGCTGCTACTACTACTACTACTACTACTACTACTACTACTACTACTACTACTACTACTACTACTACTACTACTACTATTGTTATTATTATCATTATCATTACTATTATCATTATCATTATTATTATTATTATTATTATTATTATTATTATTATTATTATTATTATTATTATTATTATTATTATTATTATTATTATTTATTTATTTTTAAACAGTTCAAAATCAATCACATCTTTGATTACCTTCAATTATTTGATGAGATTTGAAGTGTGTGTGTGTGTGTGTGTGTGTGTGTGTGTGTGTGTGTGTGTGTGTGTGGCAGGGAAAGGCAGGCCAGCAGAAAGCCAGAACGTCTCAGCAGCTGATGGCGAGCAGCTGTCAGTCTGTCAGCCGGCGTGGTCGGTTTAGGCTCACTTCGCTACTTGGATTACCTTACCTCTGAATAGTGTTGAGTTCAACGTTCATATCACTTGACCGCAGGATCAGGAAGTGTGGCCCTATTGCCTCCTTCCTCCTCGACTTACTTTATTACTAGGCTGACTCAGAGGCACAGCAGTCTCATTAAACTTTACTTGTGAGTTGCGCTATGTGTGTGTGTGTGTGTGTGTGTGTGTTCAGTGTGTCAGTGTTCACAAGAGAAGTATTGAAGTTTTTGTTATTTTCTCATTCCTCCCAACCACTTACATCTCCCCTAACATCCCTTTTCCCTATCTTTAAAAAACAATTAACACGCCTCTGTGGAGATGGAAATATGAATACTGATAACCAGGATTGCTTTAACGCGAGATTCTGTATCGCGTGCATTCAACCATGGAAGGACGTACGGGAACTACGAACGCAGAATATGAGACCACTGTTACATTTGGACTTTAGAATAAAAAAGAAAAAAGAAAGAAAATATGATAAATGAAATAAGCAAAAAGATAATTGAAATAACAATAATAACAACAATGATAATGATACAACTATTACTAACAGCTACTACTACTACTACTACTACTACTACTACTACTACTACTACTATTACTACTACTAATGATAATAATAGTAATGCCTCAATCATTCGCTGAACGTGTGTACTCTTATATAAAGCCCTGCAAACGCTGTTCCTATGTAATGTGGGGATTGTCTTCAACAGTACCCTTTGCAGAGTAACGAGTCAAACTTTCAAGAAGGGCGTACAAAGACGGTGTAGCCTGAATGACTTGTGTGAATAGATGCAGTTGGAAACAGTGAAGTTAGTGACGTACTGGATGCAATTGTGTTCTTTTCTGTCTAATTGTTAGATAGGCTGATGTTACATAACCGAGTATTACGTAGTGCCAGGACGTGTCGCTGAGGCTGCTGCTTCAATCCACGAGTTCTCTTGTACTCGAGAGAGAGAGAGAGAGAGAGAGAGAGAGAGAGAGAGAGAGAGAGAGAGAGAGAGAGTATAGACAAATTTAACTACACCACGTACAAGTTGTATTATCAAGAAACCTCTATTACGTAATCCTATGTTGACATCCCGGGTGGTCTCTGAAAATAATAGTGCTATGAGGAATTATGGCTGATTAATGTGGACGGAACTAATGTCAAGGTATTTCCAACACATATCTGTACCTAGTAGTGAATGAAGATCCTTCGATAAAAAAAAAAAAAAAAAGTTCAAGGTACAGTAGCGATCAGTGCTGTAGTCTTTCAAACATTCCGCCCCGGGACTGGTCACATACTTTTTTTTTTTTTTTCCCACTCATTGAGTTTTTGGAGATCTGTCTGTAACTCGTAAGCGACCCATCCCTAAACATGCCTTTCTTCTACGCTGGTCCATGCTTGGAGGTAATCACCTCCGCTTTCTCTCATAAGTCACTCCTAGACACATTATAATATTTGAGGTGATGAAAACCGAGACCTTTTAAGTTCAAGAAAAAGAGGCAGCCTCCAGCTAAGCCATGGAGGTACGTACTGTACATACAGTAACTCATTGAATGCCGTCCGTACATCCTCTCCACCTCCATACATTCTCCTCTTCCTGGAGGTCACAGGTCACTCATGCCACACCATGGAGGAAGTGGGCAAGGCTGCCATCCAGTTTGTTATTTGTTGCACTTCCTGTCATTTTGGAAAGTTGTTAAGGAACAATTACTGTGGGTAGTATTACGACCGTGTCTTTACGTATGTGTAACTATAACTATTTCTTGTTAAGGTTATAACTGCATGGGTAGGTAGTGTGTACGTTTGGTAACCATTGTTTCTACTGTATTGCAATTTTATAGGGTGTCATGCAAGAGCGGGAATGACGCTTTGTCTCGGGATTCATGAGTTCGTTCATGTCCTTTGTTCGTAAACGCATATACGTTGTCATACATATAATCATATCCCAGAGCGAACCTTGCTGGTCTTTTTATTTTTCTCTTACGGCAAAAATGTTAGCATAAAAAGCGATATTACATAATATATTCTGAAAGGAAATGCAGAGCAGCAAGAACCTACATACGTATTTACAATGAAATGTTTCTACAGGATTGGGTGTGACTCACTTGCCTGTGAGACACACAGCCATTTATGTCATAGGAGGATCGTGGGAAATAAACCTGCTTGGTGAAGTAATACGACCATATACAACCAAGAAACAAGTGAGGGTCCAGGGGCACGCTGCCGTGACTCGGGTGTCCCCGTGTAGGCTGAAACTTGACTTGTGGAATGTATCCTTTAGTAACTGGCAAGGGGTGAGTAGACATGCTACTCAGAACTGTAAGTCTTGATTTTGTTAACTTTCCCTAAGTGAAAGAGAAGCAAAACATATTTCTTTTCATTCCCCTTGTTTGAGGAATTGACTCCAGTTTCTCAGACTTTGCTGTGGTGCATCCCTTGCTATCATCAAGTTTAATTTCCATGTGTACTACTCTGAATTTCCTTGCTTACTTTGTATATCCCTTCCCTTTTTTTTTGTACAATGATGCCATTTGTAAACTTGAAACACCTGTCACTTGTCACATTTCTATTAGAGTGAGGAGGCCATGGTGGAGACATGGGTGACGGTGAATGGGGGCAGCGTGGGTGCTGTGTGCAGTCCCCTGCCTACTGTCTCTCGTCACTCAGCTCACCTGCATTCCTTGGCACGGAGTGTGGCATCAGCTGTCCTTAATGTGGTCCCTGCATTAGGTGCTCACCCAGTGACAGCATCTGAGGTACAGTTTAACACTGTTAGTTTAGCTGTGTTATTGATAACTTAGTCAATGAGTGCAGTGGTGTTCTGTATGGACAGTGTAACTAACACATGATGTACATATTGCTTGTGATTACACAACCAGTCAGATGATCATGATATTATGTTGAGGCTTTTCGTATGTTATTAAAATTGTGCAGAGTGATGAGCATGGTCACTGTGCCACAAAGTACCAGTTGATGCAAGCATCGCCGGTGGGAAGGGAGGTGCTGCGGACCAAGAATCTGGCCACTTGTACTCCGAGGGATGCTGGACTTAAGCCACTTTCAGTTCTAACAGACAATGTAGTAAGTCTTTTGTGTCGGCACTTTGATATTTGTGATTCAACATGTAACTCGATATCTGGATACAGGGCATGCAGTTCTGACAACTAAGGGGTGCCAAACAATGATATCCTGCCTCTCCCCCTTCCTAGGATAAACGAAACATGATAGGAAAATATGAATTTGTACCAATAGGTAGCACAATTCACTGTTAGTTTACACTTACAAGCTTAATATTCAGTGTTCACTCCATTGCCGTCACAAACAGCGCAGTTGAAGATGAGCAAGGAAGGGAGGCAAAAATTATTCAAAAAGCTCCGTATTGATCACCATTTGTCAAAGGACAGTGGATCCATCTTGAAGGACCAAGTGTGAGAAAGGATGCTGTCTGAATCTCTAGCAGCTCAAGTTAGATGTACTGGAATGAAGGAGCACATTGATGCTGTCTTTTGAGAAATGGTGTTCAATATGAAGTTTTTGGAGTCACTTGTCTTTCTATTTCTACCCTGCTTGTCTTCAAGCTGTTCATGGCACCAACAATTAATTAATTGTGTTATCATTGTTTGGCTTCTAATTATACTTACAGTACATATATGGTATCAGAATATGTTGCTCATAAGATGCATTGTTTGGAGCTGGTGTCATCTATAGTGCTTTAATTTTTTTTTTGTCAAAGTACACATGTATAATCTTCATTTGGTGTGTCAATGATATATCATTATCCTACAGGTGGCACTGCAATGCTTAGTAGATTCCTTTTTAATCCCCCACAGCTCTGGGTTGCCTCCCTTGAAGGGGAATTTGTCTCTTATATACATGTGTACTACTATATAGAAGTATATATATATTTTTTTCGTCTTAGTAATACAAATATCTAGCGACAATAAACAAGCCACAAAATTCCCATTTCCTTTTTTTTTTTTTTCTTTTTTTTTATACTTCATTAGTAAGTTTGCAAAACTTCAGTCATGAATACTCTTCCCAGTGATCTTTAGCATAGCTAGGAAGTGAAGTTACATTACTACTTGCTATAGTACATTAAATCATGACATTGTCTGAATTTACATTTATCACAAATCTCATGTTTATTTATTTTGTAGACCTTGAGCTGCCACCATGTTTATGAGGGGAGTGTTGGAGATGAGACACTACACCATGTGAGATGTCAACAGACACTGACCCTCAGCTCTGTGGCTGCCATGGACTCCAGCCTCACACTCAGCCTTCTGCAGTTCCATCCTTTCAGACCTACTTCACTCAACCATGGTGATTTTAGGCAGCTCATCTTTCTTGTTTTAACTAGTTTTCATTGATGAAAAATTTATATACATACATGCACATAGTGCCTGCCCCATTAGGAGAGTACCCTACTATGAGTAGGATGGAGCTCACAGGTAGGGTTGGCCAATCACACTGTGCCACATTACTCTCATCCTCTGTCCCTCCCCCTTCTCTTGGTTCAGTTCGCTTGTATTTTTCATTCTACCTTGTACTACTGAAGATGAAGGCAGTGACCTTCGAAACGTCCAGAATAAATACTTCAAGTCTACAACTGTGGCTTTACTGACAAGTTTATATTCACGTTAGTGTGTTATTCCATCCCAATATTAGTATTAGTTTGTGTTGCTTCTCTTAACACTGTATTTCAAATTTACTTCCTAAAATGTAGCATAAAAGATTCTTTAAAGCTCATGTTTCTCCTTTTGACTGATTTATCATGGTGACTTGAATATGGGTGATATTTCTATCTTGAATATTCAGGTCCCCTACATGAAGTCAACCTGGGAATGGAGATGATGTCCAGTTTAACTAAGCAGGATCAAATTACAAAAGCCTACAGTCTGCTGAGTCAGATGTGTGAGGAACTGAGTCAAAGGGTAACATCTAAGGCAGCTCTCTTGTACCCTGACCTGGTGGATGTCTTGCAGCACCTCGACCAGGAAACTCTCATGCGACAGTATCAAGAGGTCAACAGTGGAAGACTTTGTCCTAATCACCAAAAATTGAGGTAATTTTTTTTTATTGTTTCTGCAAACAAATAAACACAAACTAACAGACTTATCTTCTGTGGAACAATGCAGTAGGATATGTGACACAGGACATGATTGGTTCTAATGCTGCATTTAGTTATGGTGACTAAAGAACCTATGGGAAAATATTTATTAGTTTCAGGGAACCAGAAAGTAATATAACAAATTCCACAATTTTTGAAAAGTACATTAAAATGAGCACATTTGCACTACTACATTTGAGATAACATAACAAATATATGCAACACCTGGTAGGCCTAGAAAGCATACAACGTAGGCTGCTTCAGCAGGGGACAGTCTCCTTGAAAAAATGAGACAACTGTAGATTGAAAACTGTAGGGAACTGTCTGATGGACAAAGATATGAAAATCTAAGAAAGATATAATCAAAAAATCTACATATTATAATGGTAATGTTGACATAATCATACGTGTTCAGGGGTGTGTTTTCTGGTGCTTTACGGGACTCTTCTGCCTCCACTGCTGCTGCTGCAAAGTGTTCCTTGATATTATCTGGGCTTGTGAGATCTTCCTCTAGTTGGGCATTGTCTCTTGTCAATGTCAAGCAGCCAAGTACTGAGACATTACATGTTTGTGGTGTAAGTATTTTTGTGTGTATTATCATGTGTATATATGAAATTATTCATGATGTATTCTAAGTTACACTAACAGTTTGGTTGCAGGGTCTTCTGGCCACTGACCACTGGGAGGCTTCAGAAGTTTTAGGTATTGCAACTATGGCAAGACATGCATCATGTAAAAGTGAGTTGAAGTCACTTGTATCTTCATGATGTAAATTAAGTGAACCCAAAATGAATATTTTATTTTATGATGCTTGTTATAGGCTGCCTATGTCCTTTGCTCTCACATCCTGATTTCATATCACACTATACTATATATGTTGTTATATATTATAGATAGCCATTGATGATTACCAAACATATCAGATGGTGATGACAACTGTTTAGTAATGGAGGCTGCAAGGAGGATTGCCCATCGCCTCAGTGGAAAACTTAACAGTTGTTCAGAAGTGGACCATCACCATCAGGTGAGGCAACATTTTAAATAACCTGCAGTGATTGCTCTACCCTCTCTATATAATTCACAAAATTTAAATCCAAATAATTTTCAAGGCTTTTTAAACTTTCAGGTGTTGATTGCAATTCGAGGTCTTGCCAACATGAGACATTATGGACGCGAGGTGGAACTCAAGTTACAGACGTGCGGCGGCAACGAACGGGCAGCAGATTCCACTCGTGTGGCAGCCATTGCAGCGCTCGGCAGGGGACCTTGCTCATCACAGGTTTGAACTGCTTATGTTGTATTGTGTTTAATGATAATCATTGTTAATAACATTCTCAATGTGCAAGAAAGAGAACTGTTTTTATTTTGGTGCACTTCTTATAAATCGGGATTGTCAATAATAAGGGAAGTTTCCTGTTTCAGGTGTTGAATTGGCTTAAGTGGAAAGTTCTGAATGAAACCTTATCATCTGAACTGCGCATCACAGCTTTCCAGTCTTTGTGGCAATGTAGTGAAAAGGAGGCAAAGGCAGCAGCCATCCTTATCACTCAGAGAAATTCAGACCCTCAAGGTATTATTGGCAAGGTCAAACAGTCAAAAATGGGTGTGCTAGGTGTCTATTGCATAGTTGTGCAAAATATTCATATACAGGAAGGTCTCATTATACATACATTAGTCACTGGGTGATATTATTATCTTGTACTCCAGATAAAAACTATGTTGAAGTACAGTCTCATTTATAATCAACAGTAAAATCCTATGCGAATGACTTCCTGAGTGACAGCAAGACCAATGAAGATACTCGCCAGTTTTCTCGCCATCTGCTGGCCAACCTAACGGCTCTACTAGGACTGCAAGACACGTATCTTTTTACTGATGTTGTATTTCAAGACTCCTTCTTGCCTCGCAGTATTGCATTGAATCTGTCGTCTCCCTTGCTGAAGCATGTTGGAGGAAGTATTCAGGTACGTTCCTCTGAAGGTCCTTAGAGACCTAGAACATTTATGTTAACTCAGTTATTAGTTTTATCAGAGTTCTTAACATGTGATTGAGTGAAATCTTAATAATTAATACTGTTCATGAAGATTAATAAGTATAATGATATATTCTTATTATGCTGCAAAGTTTACCTATATGTATTAGATTGTGTAACTGAAATACATTTATATTTTCATTACTGAAATTTGCAGTTACTTAATTCGATCTCCATGGTATACTGAAGAGTTAATTGAAGCAATTGTGGATCTCTCAAACAGTTTGGGAGTCGACTGGAGAATCTGGAGAATGTGCTACAAGCTGTGTTTGGCCCCAATGGTTTGGCTAGAGGCAGTGTGGAAATGTGGCTTTCTACACTGATAGAGAAAATTGAGCAGATGTTTGCTACAGCTTCACAAGACTTCATTCAGAGCCACGAGCGAAGTAAAAGAAGTTATGCTCTATCAGATGTTGTTCAACTTCTTAATAGGGTAAGTTGTGTGTATGTGTGTGTGTTATTCACCACAGTCATCTGCTGGTCACCCAGCCAGTCTTTTCCTGATGGAAAGACCTCAGAGCTCATACTGACTGATCTCCAAGTAGGACTGAGACCACATCACACACCACACACACTGGGAAAGTGAGGCCACAATTCCTCGAGTTACATCCTATACCTACTTACTTCTAGGTGAACAGGGACTACACATTAAGAGGCTTGCCCATTTATCTCACCGTTTCCCGGGACTTGAACCCAGGCCCTCTCGGTTGTGAGCTGAGCTGCTAACCACTGTGTGTGTATTTACCTATTTACCTAATTGTAACATACGGGAAAAGAGCTATGCTCGTGTTGTCCCGTCTCCATATCTATTAATGTCCAGCTTTTTCTTAAAATCATGAATATTCCTTGCGTTGACCACTTCCACGTCTAAACTATTCCATGCTTCCACCCTTCTATGAGGGAAGCTATATTTTTCACATCTCTCCTATAAGTGGCCATTTTAGTTTTTCCCATGCCCTCTCGACATTCTTCCATTCCACATACACAGATCTTCCCTATCCATTTTTCCATGCCAATCATCACTCTGTATATTGCTATCAGGTCTCCCCTTTCTCTTCTGTTTTCCAGGGTTGGAAGTTGCATTCTTTTCAGTCTGTCTTCATAAGTCAAATCTCTTAAGTCAGGCACCATTTTCGTTGCAGCCCTCTGTACTTTCTCTAGTTTCCTTATGTGTTTCTTTAAGTTCGGAGCCCACTGTATTGTTGCATATTCAAGCCTCGGTCTTATCATTGCAGTAATTATTTTCTTCATCATTTCTTCATCTAGATATACGAACGCCACTCTTATGTTCCTCAATAAGTTCAATACTTCTCCAATTATTTTGTTTATATGTCTCTCTGGCGATAGGTCATTGGTAATTGTCACCCCAAGGTCTTTTTCTTCATGACTGGTTTTATGTCTTCATTTCCTATCTTGTACATACTCCTGATTCTTCTTTCACTCTTGCCAAACTCTATTTTCTTGCATTTTGTCGTGTTGAACTCCATTTGCCATGTACAGCTCCATTTCCATATTCTGTCCAAGTCTTCCTGGAGTAGTTCGCAATCTTTGTCACATCTCACTTTTCTTAACAATTTTGCATCGTCTGCAAATAGGCTCACATAACTGGACACCCCATCCACCATGTCATTTATGTAGACTGCGAACATTACTGGTGCCAACACTGATCCCTGTGGAACTCCACTCTCCACCAATCCCCATTCTGATGGTCTGTCCTTAATTATTGTTCTCATTTCTCTTCCTACCAAAAGTCTTCCATCCATTTTAGTAAACTGCCATGCACTCCTCCTACCATTTCAAGTTTCCAGATCAGTCTCTGGTGTGGTACCTTATCAAAGGCCTTTTTTAAATCCAGATATATTCCATCAGCCCAACCATCTCTTTCCTGTATTACATCTATCACCCTCGAATAGTAACATATCAGGTTTGTCGTGCATGAACGCCCTTTCCTAAAACCAAATTGACACTCACAAAGTATGTCATTTTCTCCAAGAAGTCTGTCCATCTAGTCTTCACCACCCTCTCACACATCTTAGCTACCACACTTGTAAGTGACACTGGTCTATAGTTCAATGGGTCTCTCTTGTTACCTGATTTATAGATTGGGACAATGTTAGCTCTTTTCCAGTCTTGGGGCACTACACCTTCCCTTAATGAGGCATCAATTACTTCACAAACTTTTTCTGCCAATTGCTCCCTGCATTCTCTTAAAATCCATCCTGATACCCCATCAGGTCCCACAGCTTTTCTCACTTCTAAACTCCCCATCATGTTCTTGATCTCCTCCACCGTTACTTGAAACTCCTTCATAATCCCTTTCTGTTCCATTACCAGTGGTTTGTCAAAAGCAGTCTCCTTTGTGAATACCTTCCGAAAGCATCCATTCATAGCCTCTGCCATTTCCTGGGATCTTCACTGTATACTCCATTTACTTCTAAACTTTCAATACTTTCTCTATTTTTGATGTTGTTGTTCACATGTCTGTAAAAAAGCCTTGGTTGGTCTTTACATTTATCAATTATATCCTTTTCTTGTTTCTTTCTTTCTTCTCTTCTAATCAACACATATTCATTTCTTGCTCTTTTGTAACTTTCCCACTGCTTAATCCGTCTTTTCCTTCTCCACCTCTTCCATGCATCCTCTTTTCTTGTTCTAGCCTTTTCACATCTATCGTTAAACCAGTCCTGCTTTCCAACTTCTCTATGTTGTCTTATTGGTACAAATTTTTCTCACCTTCTTTGTATATTTTTATAAATTCCTTCCACTTTTCATTTGCTCCTTAGCACTCTTGAATTTCATCCAATTTGTCTCTTGAAAGAATTTCTTTAGGTTTCCAAAATCTGTCTTGGCATAATTCCATCTTCCCACTTTATATTCTTCATTTCTTCTAGATTTCTCTTCGTCTATCACCTTGAACTCCAAAACTGCATGATCACTCTTTGCTAAAGGGCACTCCACCCTCATCTCCTCAATGACCATTGGCTCTGTACTAAAGACCAAGTCCAGTCTTGACGATGCTCCCTCTCCTCCAAACCTAGTATCTTCTTTGACCCACTGAGTTAACACATTTTCCATTGCCAGTGTCAATAGTGTATTTCCCCATGTTGTCTCTGATCCTTCCATTGACCAGTCCTCCCAACACACCTCTTTACAATTAAAATCTCCCATCATTATAGTTCGTTCACAGCCACCCAACATTTCTTCCAGACATGTTCCTGTATCACTTATCATTTCTTCATATTCCTGTACTGACCATGCATTTGTCTTAGGTGGTACGTACACCACTATGTAGTGCCTCTTTTTTCCTTCATTAGTTTCTGCTCTGATCTTTAGCACTTCTGCCTTTCCCATACCTTTTTTCACTTGATCCACCTTTATATCTTTTTTAACCAGCAACATCACTCCTCCTCCCATCTTACCTACTCTATTTCTTTTCCAAACGTTATATTTCCCTTCTCCAACCTTCATCAGGTCTTCTCCCTCTCTCAGTTTTGTTTCAGTAAGACCCACAATATCTGGGTTCTTGTCCCTCAAGTAATCGTTGAGTTCTAAAATCCCCGATATCACTCCATTTATGTTGGAATACATTACATTTCGCTCATATGTAAGTTTCTTTAGTCCTTTCTTGCTGTACTTTTCTGGGTTATGAACCACTTCCTCAGTCTGTGTGTGTGTGTGTGTGTGTGTGTGTGTGTGTGCTGATATAGTAAAATTTGATAACTTTTCTTTTGCACCAGGTCCAGCACAGTGCAGTGACAGAGCTGCAGGGCTGGATATCAGCAGGTCTTGGGGAACAGGAATGTGTTTTTCTTCCCTATGCATTTGATCCAATGGCTCTTCACTGGGAAGAATTAATTACATCATGGTTTGATGATCTTCTGGAAACAACTTATTCTTCCCTTATCAATTCCAATGTAAGTGTAACGTATGATAACTACAAGGCAAGCTGACTTTTTTAATATATTGTTTAGATATATCTTCAGAATATTAAACCTGTTTCCTACATTATCTTTGGTAAATTAGAGGAATTAACTGGCAAGAAGTGAAAACTGGAAGGATAATAGGTAGGGGAAGGCTGGTTCAATTATCATGCCACACATTGCACACAAATCAACTCCATGCAGGCTGCCAGCCATAAAACCTTTCCCACGTGCCAAGAAAATTTTTTTTTCCTATTTTTTTGTGCAAAAGAATTTCATTGATTAGACACATGATTGATACATTTTACTGCTTAGCTCTTATCATTTCCTTTCCTTGATTTTTAGCCGCTGGAAATTGCCCAGAGACATTGACATCTCACTTTCCTCACCACTATTACAAGGGTCACTATCAGACTCAGTCACTTACATCACTATCCGTGAAGTCACTGAGGACTAAGGGCTTCATCACAGACATGAGTAAAGTTGGATGTTTGCAAAATATCCTTTGTGCTGTAAGACATCCTCCCTGTACTGCATTATGGTCAGGAAAGTGATTCATACCTTCAGGATACCTTAAACTCTGCCAGGAGGAAGATTTCTAGAGATTTATCCTTCAAATTAAGATGATCTTTATTATTTTTCTTTTTTGTGACTGGCTTTCTCAGTGGGCTCTTTTTTTTTGTTCCTTTTGTTGCCTATACCAATGTTTTCTCGTAGTTGGTTAAGGTTGTAATGTGATCTTTTCTTTTTTTCATGTTTTTTAAGGCAGAACTAACAACTGCATGGGCAGAAGTTGATGAGCAAGTGGTGGTGTGGAGTGTGCTAGGAACTCCTGTGGAGGTGTGGCAACGGGAAGGTGGTTTGATCTCCCTTGCAGCTTCCTCTAAAGTTAATCTTCTTAGCCTTCTCACCAATCCTTATACCTCTACCCTTAATATTGGTTTAGGACCAAGGTAAGTAAGTCTGTGGTTACTTTTTAATGAATTATGTATGGTATTTGAAAGAAAATTAATATCAATGTAGAGTGATCATTCGTGGTGTACAATTGAGTTAGTGTGGGTGGTTATATCATAATTCAACCATTGCTTCAGGTCAGGATCAAGGCAGCCTGCATTAAGTATGCTTGATTTTTATTGGAAGATAATAATTGTCAACCATAGCTAGTCCAGAGTGATACAGTCATGAAGTACTTCCCTTCTGAGTATCTACAGAGGAGAATGACAGCATCTTGACAAAATAATTGACTTGGAAGTCTCAATCTCGTGTTTAATGGAGCAGCTTTGAATAATTACGCATTGAACCTTTCACATGATAAATACAAAATATTCCATTATATATATAAATGCCTTAGTTATTTGCTTTAATATCACCATTGGTATACATGAAACAATATCTTCTACACAGCATGGGAGTATACTCCAGGCTGGGTATGAGCATTAACAGTCTCCCAGGAAGGATTGTTGTAACTTCCACTACACAAGCTGCAGCTTCTATTGACGTCAGTGCTGTGTTGGCGTTACAGGTTAGTTTCAATCCGTCTTTTATATCATTATGAGAGGGAGCAGATGGTTAAGAGGAGCAGCAATGCTTAGACAGGAAGTCCTATGGGCATTTTTTTACCTTGATCATATTGTGTGTGAAGATCCTTAGATGAAGGAGCAAGGATAATTATCAAAGGTGGGAAGTGTTTGCTGTGTTATATTGTACTGTTATTGACAAACTTGTGTTTTTTGAGTAACAGTAATGGCCTTGTTCATTGACTTTTTTGTTACATTATTCTATTGCATACTGAATTTGGTACACCTATGTGTCAGCTACTCAGCACTGTCACTCAGTGGTGCTGCTTGTTGTTTGACCACTGGAACATTCAACAGCCAATGGTGATCACTGATCCAAACAGTAATGAGTGTCTGGCTGGTAGGTCCACCACTAAAATAGAGAAGTTAGTGTGATTCACAGCTAATATGGACAATTTGATTCATGAGATTTTCAGTAAAGCAGAAAGGCTTCAGGTTATTATTATGGTTTGTTGGACAGGAGAAAGCATATAGGATTAGTTTGCTGGTTGGAAGTACATAGAATATAATTTGATCATTATACTATAGTCTTGATTTTTTTAAGGGATCTGTTTTAAATACATTAAAATTTAACACTAAAAACTGCACAGTACAACTGTTACATCATTACCTATATCATACCTGTTATTATCTCAGGCATGCTGATTAATTTGTACCATAATAATTCTGACAGGGCAGTGACCATATTGATTTGCGAATTGATCTTCCCGACTCCTCCTTCCACGGCTATTCTGTTCAAGCTACTCATAGCTTGGAGACTCCAGATGACAATGAAAGGAACCATGAGGAAGAAGCCAGTGACATTCATGAGAGTCAAGACACTTCAAATGGAGCTCAAGATGATGACAGATCAAGTTGTGACGAGGATGATGACATTCTTTCTGGCATTGGTGAAAAAGTATGGGATAATGAAATTGGAGGAAAGTTGGTGACAAAGCGATACTGTAGCAGAGGCCTTGAGACAGCTTTGGGAATAAAGTCTGGCCAGGTGAAGCAATGGGTTGTAGGCCAACAAGAAGCAGCTTTCAGATCTTTAGGTTATCTTCACAAGAGGGAAGGTATCACAGGATACAAAATACTAATTTCCTGGAAGAATCCTGGTAAGTAAAAAGTTATGAGCCTCATTAATCAATGTTATTTGCCTTTCAGATGTTAATTTTTATATGAAAACTATACCATCATAATTCCTATCTGAATGTTGATATTTGATTAATCTATAATCATTAAGTATCAACATCGAGTAGTTATTATTTAAACTTGTTTCAACATTCTTGTGAAACTCTAACACTTGTAGTGCTCTGTGATGATGGCCTGGTATTGCAGATCACCTCAGTAGAATACTTTGTTTAAAACAAAAACAGCCATTTTGTTAACTGAAACAATAAGAAATCACAAAAGATATCTCTTAATCTTGACAATATATCAAAGTGTGAATGAAGTATGCTATACTTTCAAAAACATATTAGGGCCTAAACTGACTTTCTTTGTGATGATTTTTTTCCAGACTTTTTTTCAGGTTGAGAATGAGCAATTTGTCAGTTTGTGCCGTGTAATGCTCAAATTGGCGGGAATTCATTCTGAAGTCTTTGGCACTGAGTGTATATTAGATAGTCCTGAGTCTAAGCAATTTAGAAGGGACTAGTCACAGCTTTTATAAGATATGAATTATATTACTGATTGGCAAGTTTAGTGTAAAATATTTTCCCATGTTACAGGCAGAAAGTCGTTTTTCCTGGACATGTCCATTGAAGCTGAAGGCTTGTACCAGGACTACAGGGCAGGCATAGTTGTTGGCCTCACCTATAGTCCTCACATCACGTTCAAGGTTCAGTGTCACAGTAAAGAGTATTCTGCCTCTACTGAAGGTAAGGAGAATTGTACTGGCAGTATTATGTTATCATTTTATTCAGTGATGTGATTTAGTGTTTGGGGAAATATCAGACATACAGTATGCTTTTAACATAATATTTCAAATAAAAAATATGGTTCAGTTGTAATGTTTTTAAGTGTGCTAATTTTGCACAGTGTCACTGGTGAATGACCCAAATTTGAAACGCATTGATGGTCACGTTCGCTACCAAAGAATTCACTATGGACTGAAGGCAGAGCTGCTCATGGTGCAGGATGGAGGGCATGTGAGTACACATGCAAAAGTTAACATTGAATCCCAGTCATGTGTGACTCATGATGATTAGTATTGATGATTAGTATATAGAAAGTGACAATTTCAATATTTGTTGAATATTATAATTGTCATCAGATGAGTGTAAAGCCCAGACTGGTGGTGAGCTATCCTGGTGTGCAGGAAGATGCATTGCTGGAAGGATACTTTGCCAGGTACTTTTCTGACAAGGTCACTAGTGTTACTGTTGATGTCTACACTGAAGGATCTCTGAAGGCATACCTTGATGCTGCTCTCAAAGGTTAGTTTTAGAAGGATACACAGGCCTGTTTGCATTTACATTACATGTGTTGTGTGCATAGTAGCAGGAATCTGCATGTGAAATAATTAGGTTGTATATATATATATATATATATATATATATATATATATATATATATATATATATATATATATATATATATATATATATATATATATATATATATATATATATATATATATATATATATATATATATATATATATATATATATATATATATATATATATATATATATATATATATATATATATATATATATATATATATATATATATATATATATATATATATATATATATATATATATATATATATATATATATATATATATATATATATATATATATATATATATATATATATATATATATATATATATATATATATATATATATATATATATATATATATATATATATATATATATATATATATATATATATATATATATATATATATACACATACACAGCATATAATAAATTTGTTTCATTGCCTAGGTACAGCAGAGGTTAAAATCACACCTGATGGGAGCAAAGTTGTGATGCTAAAGAACATTAATTTTTCCTCTCAAAATCTGTCATTTGGTGTGGAAGCTACTCTGTCTCGGAAAAGCAAGGGTGTGGAAGGAAGAGTGCAGGTGAGGGTTATGTTGTATGTTGTTTTGGTTAGTGATATCAATTCTAGACATTAATCAGAGTATTGTGAAGTTTAAAAAATATGAAGTTATTTAATGCTTTGAAAAACAGTGACTTTTTATTATTATTTTGCTAGGTGATGTGGGGAGGGAAGATGGCAGTAGTAGATGGAAGAGTTACAATTCTTGGAGACACTGGAGATGGAGAGGGCAAGGCTTATGAGATGAGCCTTCAGGTTTTGCTTCCCAGTTACCCACACCTTACCACCAGCATCCTTTGCATTACTTATACACAAGATTCACAGGTAAAGCTGAGCTGATTCAGGAATCATATATGCTATAGTTGATATAATATTCTTTATTTATTCTGTTAAACTTAATAGTCATTTGATGTCAGTGTGTATGTATCTTCAGATAATGAATAACGTGACTCTGACAATGGGAGGTGAGGCTGTACGTAGAGAGTTCCAAGTGTTTCATTCCACGTCATGGAAGGTGACTCGGGAGCAAACTAATTTAAAGGAGCATTTGCCACAGATGGTGCCTCAACATCATGGTCTTGCAGTGGAGGTTATAAATGAACTGTGTAGTAAGTGAGATGACCATCACGCCTGACCAAAACATTGAATTACTCATGGACATGAGAAATGTGACTTGTAAGAAACAGCTTCATTAGAAGTTTAACTGGATGGTCTTTTCTTTTCAGTCACATCTCCAGATGTGAATATTGAGTGGAAAGTTAATCATGGGATGAAGATGACACAGAGATCTGTGGAGAATGTTATCACTGCTGATGTGAACAGAGAACTCCACAAAATCAAGGCAAACTTTTATGACCAAACTCGGGATACATTCAAGTATCATGTTGAGTTGGAGGTGAGAGAGAGAGAGAGAGAGAGAGAGAGAGAGAGAGAGAGAGAGAGAGAGAGAGAGAGAGAGAGAGAGAATGTGTGTGTGCTTACTATCTGAATACTTGAAAATACTAAAAGATTATTCCTTAATATTCGATAATGGACAAGCAAGTAGACACTACTAAAACTGTAATTGTTGCTTCTATATTTCATTGTAAAAGACTAATTCTTCCCTTTGAACACCTGCATTGATTTCTGTTTACAGGTGAGCTTGGCAGATTGGTACTTCAGTTACATTGACACACTAGAGCAGCAGACAGAAGGGGAGGTGTTGGGTGTCAGCACCACTGTCATGCCTTCGGGCAGAATCTATGCCACTACATCCAGATACTTTATAAATACCAAAAATTCAATAACTCAATTTGAAATATACTTTGATATAATGGTCAAGGATGGCAGTGTGAGCTGGAATATCATGTAAGTTGTTTAAAACATATTTTCCTTGTTATAATCTATTGATTGTTTTGCTCAGTAGGTCCTCATGATCTGTCTTATTGGAAACAGTCAACTTAGCATGTGTCAGCAACAGGATCTTTTCTTTTGTTAGGAAAGCACACATTTCTCAAAGCAAGTGTAAATAAAACTGACCATTATTATCAATGTAATGGGCAAGAATGAAAGTATTGCTGTATACTATATAGAGTCTTTTCTCGTACAATATTTCTGTGATGGATACATTGGTATAATAAACAATAGGCATGCTGATTGCCCACACAGGATCCTGTAATCCCATTGATGAGTGCCAACTGTATAAAGTTTCCATAGAAAAAAAGGTATCCATCTTTCTTCTCTTTTACATAGTTCTGATATGTAGAGACACTACTTTTATATTTCATTTTTTATGTAGATTATGGCTAGATGTAAATTTTCTCCAGTGGACAGGAAGCTTTTAAATGTACACCCTCTGGAATCACCTTGGTGGCCAATGTGAAGGCTGGCCAGGTGGAAGTGTTTGGGCTTGAGGCATCACTGGAGGGCATCACTACGTCACAAGTGGACTTCCATGCCAAGACATGGGCCAGGAATGTGTTTGAGGGAGAAGTGTCTTTTGGAATTGAGGATGGCAAGACTAACTTCTCTCTCAACCTTCTTGTGATTCCACTTGATCAAGAAATTATCAGTAAGTAACATAAGTAAATATTTAAAGACAAGAGGAGAAATATTCCTTCCATATTGTTGCATATTTTCCTTAGGTGTGTTTCATGGAGTCACTCCCACATGTAAGCCTGATGGCCTCTTGCAGCTTCCCTAATTTTGTTAAGTTCTTATGTTTCCATCTTGCTGGAAGTTTGCATACATTCAGCCTTTTCCTAAAAAAAAGTATGATCATTCTAATCTCTCAAACTACAGTCGTATTGCTTTGATTTCCTGCTTATCTAACGTTTTTTAATCTATCCTCTATAGCAGGGGTACTCAATTGGCGGCCTGCGGTCTGGATCCGGACCCTCTGAGTGTTGTAGTTGGACCCCAGGCCCCAGGAAGAGAAAAATCTAGTTAATTAGCATGAAGGTCCTGGTGATGGTTTCTTGCAAGTGTATTTCCTTGACTGACTGTAAGTTAGGTGTGTATAGAGAACATACGTACGGTATTTAGCTTACGAATGCTCCCAGGGCCTTACATATAAATATTTAGAATAGTTTCCCTCTGATATTGCATTTATTGCATTTATTTATTGCATTAATTATTTTCTTTATTTCATGTAATAAAAGTTTTCGGACCTGTGCTCACATTAGAACTTGTCTAACTGGACCTTTGCTTATATTAGTTGAGTAGCCCTGCTCTATAGGAAGATTCTTAAACATCTATCGACTCACAATCTTCTATCTCATCACTACTATGGGTTCCGTCAAAGCTACACTACTGGTGATCTGGCTTTCCTTACTGAATCTTGGTTATCCTCTTTTAGAGATTTTGGTGAAACTTTTGTTGTTCTCTTAGACATATCAAAAGCTTTTGATAGAGTCTGGCACAAAGTCTGACTGACCATCTTCAGCCTCTTTCTCACCACTGCAGTGTTACAACTTGCTATCTTTTACCACTATTTTTATGCCAACTGGTCTTCTGATCTTGCTAACTGCATGTCTCCCCTCCTCCCATGACCTTGCTGCACAAGCCTTTTTTTTTGCCCTTGGCCAGTTCCCCTCTTACATGAAAAAAGACCTCTGCTGTTTGACTCATGAATGTGTGTTCAGGTCGGGTGGCAGTGGACCACCAGCAAAACAGTGGTGGAAAGCTGGATGGGGAATTATCATGGGATGCTCGTGGGGATCCCTCCAGTGCCCTCACTCTCTCATCTGCTCTTCAGCTGCCTCAGGTTGGCTCACCTCTACAGATCAGGTACATCACATGTTTTTAGACATTTTTTATTTTCATCTTTATAGCGTGAAGTGTGGCCATTAATACAACATGAAGTGATTAAAATTTATGTACTTATTTAACAATTCTTTATGCATGAAGTAGCAATTAAAGTGACAGATGTCTGCTCCTTATATGGCTCTTTATATTGTGGGTAAACACTGCTGAAATATTAATTACCCCCAGTGAGGTCTGAAGCAATAGGATCATGATGTGCTGAACTCATCAATAACCCAGCCCACATCACTAACCCATTAACCCACCTGTGAGCCTGTGACCTCACTGAACCTTTCTCTTTGTCAGTCTTATTGTTATGTATTTGAGAGACACTGGTCTACTGCAAGAGAAGAACAAAAAAATAGTCCACTGGTGGGGCAAAATGACTTTGGTCTCATCCTATTTAGGAGAGCAGTGTGTTGAAAAACTAATATGCCCATGTTTTGTAATAGTTTAGATGATTGTTTTTAATATTTAAGAGTACACCTACAACTCAGATTTTGTAATAAAAACTCAAGATAGAAACAAATTAATTATAAACATGTACTGGTTACATTCCCTTGATTTACTTTGCTTTCCCATTTGTGTGTCCAGCGGATCATTGTCTCTTCTTCATTGGATGTGGAAGACTAACCTGATGGTAGAGTTTGGAAATGAGGTTGGTGACATACACAAAGTGTCTTTCATCTTCATCTTACCTGATAAATCAAGGTCAGTTAAGTCTTTTTTGTAATATCCCTTAGAATATTGTGTAATGTGGCATGCAATTCATAACTGTAATCTGTGAATTATTAATGAAAATATTTTAAATCTCTATTCATGTTTTGTAGGTTTGAGACGGGTTCACAAATGGATCTGTCATTCAGCCAGAAGAACTTCTCTGTTATGACTGATTTTTACCTTCACCTACCTGCTGGAGACAGGCATAATGTGAGTGGAACTCATTGCTGATGGTGTCATATATTGGTACTTTGGGCATTGGTGTACCTACCCTACAGTTATGTCACTTTTACACTGACACATACATTGTGATATCTCTCTCTCACTCACTCAAACTTTCATTCTTTGCTTTAATTGATCTAAAATTATGATATTTCATATACGACTGCATGGGTAATTGATTGGTTTTTACTTTGTACAAAAAGAGAATAAAAGAAGATATGAAAAGATATATTTTTCATGACAGCAATTAGCCAACAGAATTCATTGACTGAGAAAATTGTGTATATATGGAGCATTCATAGTTTTGAGAGAGAGAGAGAGAGAGAGAGAGAGAGAGAGAGAGAGAGAGAGAGAGAGATGTAGCACATGAATTAAAGGAAGGGACAGTACAAGTTTTACTCAAACCAGTAAGTCACACAACCACACATGCACATAGGCAGGCTAGATGGGTAAAACACAGTCCACGGAAGGATGAAACACATGTCTGGCATAATTACAAAAAAGAAAAAACATAAAGCACAATTATGATATTGAATTTCATTTACAAAAATACTAATGTTTTATGACTGTCAGTTATCAGTGGCAGCCAAAGGGATACTGAGTGATGAGCTGAGTGAAGCTAGACTGAACCTACATGCTGATTCTCCAGTCAGTCAAGAGATGGTTTTCCTGGCCCATGTTATTAAAAAGGAAAGTGAAGATGCTAGCAATCTAAACTTTAAGGTATGGTGAATACTGCCTTTTGTATTTCCATATTTATTGTTTCTCAGACTTTGTGATGGTCAGGAGTAAGGTTACTGACCTAAAACAAGTTGTGCCAGGATTTCTTTTTCTTTATGGACTTAAGGCCTCATGAGTTTGAGTGTTGTACATTGCAGCCACAGCATGTGAATATATCATGAATTCTATTTTTCTGGTTCTTTTAATCAAGTCCATCACTTCTCAAAACTTTTCTCATAAGGCATTTTGCTGAAATATCTTGTGTAATTTTTCTTTTGATCTTTTGTTCCCCATTTCCCTCATTTTATTAATTTTGCTTTCCCAGTTACAAACCAGCTCAGAGGCCAAGTACTGGGAGATGTTTTCTTCTGAAGTCAAGGGTGAATGGAATGGCAAGCAAATAGATGGAGCTGTTGAGGTTGACTGGGGAGATGTTGCAGTTATTCTGAATATGTCGGGTCTCTATGAAATTATAGATAACAAACATCACTTGGCAGCTTCATCAGAGCTGAGGGTGCCATCATTAGCGGCTTGGCATCAACTGAAGTCTTCCATTGAAGGAACTTTGAGTAATGAGCAAAATCCATCTTCATTCAAGGTAAATCTTGCTTCATGTAAGCTGTGCTTCATCACAGTGCAAATCTTTCTTAGGTTACTGTATTGTTTTGTTAGATACTTTCATTTGAGTTTTTTTTGGGGAGTAGCATTTGTTCTTTATTTATCTCATGTTTAAAGTGTTTAGTCAGTTGATAAAGACTGTGATGCAGGTCATCCAGACTGTCATGGTTGAGAAAGACTATAAGGAAGTGTTCAGCAGCCAAGGACATTTGACAGTACATCCGCCAGAGATGACTGGTGAACTCTCTATTTCCCATGATGGAAAGTTTGCCTCCAGGCAACTCTACAATATGGAAGTAAGTGTTTGCTTAATTATAAGTTTGTGCCAACCTATTTTTATTGTTTGCTAGCCAATTTAACATATAACACTTAAGATCTGTTCATGACATCACACTCTCTCATTGATAGTTTGAATCTCTTTAACTTTTTTTATTATTACCTCTCCATTGTTCCCCAAAATAACTTCCCATTAATAAAAATGCAAGATATCTATATTGTTCCTACTGTGTCCCAGGATGAGCCTCATTTGCTATGTATGTTTAGGGAAAATTTACAGGGCAAGAAGTTGAGATGAGGGTTGTGGGAACAGTGGATGGTGAGCCTGTGAGAGCCACTGTTCACTATATCCACAGCAAGGAAGTCAAGATCCATGCCAGCTACCGAAGTGAAGACTACTTTAGCCTCTCCGTCACTACTCAGCTTCAAGACTTCCTCATTGGCACCATTGGGGTAAGTGCATGGATTCTTTTGTGCCATTACTGATTTTACAGAAGTTTTTTCTGTAGTTGTCACTTGAGTTTAATGAGATGCAATGAGTAGCACAACTGTTTGATAGGAGTTGGCCAAATCCCTTGGCAATGCCTGTTTTTTCCCTTGAAATCTCTACCCAACAGTGTTTTCTTTCAAAATTATTGCACCATAGAACTTTTGACTAAAGGAATGTGATTTAGTTTTTATCTCACTGATCTTCAGCATCATCACTTGGTAGGTTTTGAGATATTTATTTAAGATATTGAATATGCTGGTTGTGTATACAGGAAAGGGGTCCAGCTTACTCCCTCAGCACAGAGGGCCAACTGGTAGTCCTTGGCCAGAGGACCAAGATGAGTCACCAACTATCCTTCTCTGATACACGAGCCTCTTCTTTCTTCAAACTTGATCCCCTTCAAGGAAAACCTTTTATGGTAAGTTAGTTTATGTTTTAATTTGAGTCTCCACCTCCATCACAAATTTTGTTCATTCCAAGTCTCACGCTTGTGTTGATTTTGTACCACAGAGTTTTGATTTTGTTTTGCATGCAGTGGGGAGAGTCCCAGGATCACATTGTCTTTATGCTGTAAGCATAAATGTATGTGTGCTTTCCTTGAAAGACCAAAAATTACTTATAAAGTATAACAGTATAAGGATGCATCAGAGAGACTAGAACTGATGCATACCATACTATAAGGGTAAATAAAAAGCACAAAAATAATAGTATTATATCATCTTAAAGGTGTGATATGTTGGGGATTTTTCATTTACCAATTCTTTTGAAGATTTTTGAAGATCACTCATCACTTTATACATGCGGTGGCTTTCTGATGCCTTACAGCTCAAGAAAATTCGTATCAAACTTGGTCACAATCACTGGCGCACTGATGTCATCCTTAATTGGGGCCAGCGTATCTTCACCTACCATGATGAAGTCAACATTCCTAGTCTGAGAGGTCTGTCATTCAAGGTAGAGGTTAATGCCCCAGCCCTCAGGCTTAATTCAATAGTGATGTCATTGGAGACAATTGAAGAAGCTCAAGGAGGACAAACTGTTTATTTGCATCTCCAAAGACACAATTCTACTCTTCACAGTGCCAGGTAAAGGTTTCCTTCTTCATTCCTTGGCCTTAGAGAAACACCATAAGATAGCACCATGCAAGTCCTTGTGGTATTTGCTAAGTAATTGAAACTGATAACATTTTGTTCATATGTAATATGTGTTCCTTTCTGAATTAATATATTTGGACATCTGTAATCCATTCTGAAAATTTCACTTGACTTGATCAACTTTAAAGGGTTTGCTTGCTATTGCTGGTAAATTTGTAGAACATTATCTTTGAATATGCTAATATTTCTTCTTTCCCAACAGGGTTATGTTTTATAAGTATGACACAGATGGAGAAAGTGTGTGGCAGGCCGGAGCCACAGATGTTGTACTTAACAAGCAAACATACCAAGATGTTATGTTTCGTCATGTTGTTATACCTCTTACATCAGGTCTAGAGGTAATTGTTGTTATAATCAAGGCATCAGTAAGCTCCCCCCCGTCTCTCTCTCTCTCTCTCTCTCTCTCTCTCTCTCTCTCTCTCTCTCTCTCTCTCTCTCTCTCTCTCTCTCTCTCTCTCTCTCTCTCTCTCTCTCCATTTGGTTTTATTTTGTACAACTATTTTCTACTTAAAATAACTTGTACTTTCATCTCCAGCAATATCCACAGAAACTCATGGTGCATCCTCTATATATAAAGAAGTCATTTGCTTTTCTTTGATCAAAGTAGCATTGTTTATATATGTTGTATTATGTTTGCAGGTAAAAAGCAACATGACAGTTGGCCACACACCACTAGTGATAGTTGCAGTGCGAGTCACTCCCGATGCAAGAGCCTTAGGGCTGGCTCTGTGTACGACCGGTGAGGAGTGTGTGCGAGTACAGGCACAGGCCAGGGCACAAAGCACGCTGTCCACCAGGACTCTCTCTGTCTCTGTACATGCCCTTAACTCACTCTTTTGGAAAGATGAACAGGAACCACTCATTCAAAACTCAGTTACTTTTCTTGCAGAAGAAACGGTGAGTTGTTATTTAGGAATATCCCTTTATTCTCTCCTTTATTCTGTTCAAATCCTTAATGCAAAACTTAACATTCTTTCCCTTATTATGTTCATCTCGTTAAGGAAAAAGTTAACTAGTATTCTTAATCTTTCATTCCTTTTACTGGTAAATGTTGGATCTTCCAGCCTGCTTTTACTTTTCCCATACCGATGACTTGAACCCTTTCAAGAGGGAAGGTTATATACATAATTCTTCATGTTTTTTTTTTTACAATTCTTTTCATTATTTAGTTACTGATGCCTGCCTTTATTGTTATCCTGGACCAAAATCCATCTTACATAAAGATGAAATATAATAATGTATTAGTAGATTATCCTGATGTGTGCATCACTAACTGGCGTACAGTTCAGAGCTTAGTTTTCTTTTTAATCCAATTTGGCACAGAGTCATGCTTTCACTTAATTCGTGTGATCTAATTATCTGAATTTTTTTATTCTTTACTTATGTTTGCAATCCTGCCTTTCAGGCTGAGAAAATGCTGGTGTCTGGGGGTGTACAGCGGCTGGAGTGTGTGGAAGTGGGCTGCACCACTTCCACTACCAAGGGTCTTCTGCACACTACTTTGCTTCTTACTCCTAACACTCTTGGTCAGTATTGTGACCTGACATCTTTGAGGCATCTCTTATTCCATGAATCTGCGGAATATATTTATCAAAGAAATGCAGGAAAGGGAAAATACTTGTGTCAACTGTGTCTGTAACAGCAATGTAAAAAATTTTCAAGCAAGAACAATACTAATAGTCTATAACCAGTCTCAATTTCAGCAAAGAAGAAACTTTTCTTGACATATCACACAGTAGATTGACTTGCGGCTACATAAGATTTTTGCCTTTCTAACATACAGATGTGATGGTGAACACAACCCACCGCACTATTGCACTGACAAGTGTACTGCAGGAGAGCCAGCCCAATGAGGTTCCTGAAAGTAGCCTTCCTGGCGGCATTCTGGCTCACTCCTACATACTAGAAAATCAGCTTTGGCTTGACAAACAGCATGATCCTTCTGGTGGAATTAGATGCACCATCAGCTTAGCTTCTTATGAATCCTCCAGAGCTTCAGAGTATGTCCTCGCTTCATCTCTTCATCACTCATCTTTTACCAGGGTACTGAAGAATGATCTTCAAAACATTGGTTTGGTTGTTATAAAATGACAAGTAAAAGGTAGCTGCCAGTAGCTATGAATTTGTCTTAATACAGTTATCTTGTGTTGATCTTGTTAGATTATTAGCCTAGATTCTTTCTTACATGTATAATGTTGTGATTGCCAGGACTTAGATGTGCAGAGCTCCCTCATACTCAGAGCAGAGTCCACCGTAACCATTGTGGCAGTGCTTGATGTTTTTTCCTTGAGAGAGGACTCACTCAAAATGGAGGTTAATTTGCAACAAGAGAGTGCTAGATACATCCTGCATGGCACCTTATCTGTAAGTATATACTGGTGCTATCTCCTCTCATCTATTTATCTATGAGAAGAAAGTATTTGTTCTATTTTTATCACATAAGATATTCATAGTGTTTGCCTCTGAATGATGTTTCTGGTACAATATAAGTATAAAACAAGCATTTCATACTAAAATGTATAACTTGTGCTATTATATTTGTACTATTGTGCTTCCATTTAACAGAAAGCTAACTATGTAAGTGGACGCTTGGTTGATGCAACAGTTGTAGTTGTGCCATCACCAGATAGCTGTGAATTCAGCATTGCTGTGGTGATTCTTCCACAAACACCACCACACCTCCCAACTATTATGCCTGCTACTCTGGAATTCAAACTGTTTTGTGAGCTGGATGCTGTGGATGGCCATACAACTGTCTCCTGCAAGGTTCATTGGTGTTTCAATCATTGTCTTATTAATCCATGTAGTGACAAAGACTTTTTACTTATTGCTGCACTACCTTCATCATGGAATATACTGACATGACACTTGGAAAATGAGCACATGTAGATATTTGACTCCTTATTACAAAACAGGTAATAACTCCATCAGTGAATGAGAAGATTAGTGTTGGGTACCAGAAGTGGGAAACAATAGGCTGTGTAGGAGGCCTTGGTTTTCTGGACCTCCTAAACCATAATTACCAACTCCAGTACAACTCCTGCCACGATCCTGCCAGTGTACAGACTACTCTCTCTCGGAACGGTGAGCAATGTGAAACATGTTGTGCAGTACCTCATGGCTACTGTAGACTGCCGAGACAACTTATCACATGTTAGTTAGTTAGTATGAGAAAGGGTTCTCTTGAGATGACTTTCAAGAGTGGTGGTGGTGGTGGTGTGGTGGGTGAGACAATATGCTTCTTGTGATTACAGATGCACGTAAAAAATGAATCTAGGTATATTTCATGACGACTATCCTCTTGTAAATATTAGTGAGTTTAGTGAAAGTGTTTTCCTATTACTTTCTGAAGGTGAAATGGAAACCAAGGATGAACTTTCACTTAAGTTTGGGATGGTGGATGTACATCGGGCAGAAGTGGATCTTTTGAGTGCCACCGGCCTGAGTGTGCAGCTGCATCCACCTTTCTTGCTTTATGTCACAGCCCACCACAGCAGGAGTCTTCAGTCATGGTGGCAACATATCATGGTAAGCAGATGGTAGGTTGTTATGTTTTGGGTAAGTGATGAGAATATATTTACTGTGAACTTGACAAGAAATACTGTATAATGTTAAAAATGTTCCAGTAACATTTATGCAAAGTTATCTATACTGTTTGTGCCTAATTAGTTCTTGCTCAGTTTTGGGAATAGTTGGTATTCATTATCTTCCCTTTCTGTTGGTGAGCTGAACAGTGGCAGTGGTTTGATCAGTGATGGTGGTTGTTGCCTGGATTTGTTGTATTAGTGCCCTGCATTACACTGTGTAGGAGCACTGGGCTACATTGGGATAAGCTAATTCATGTCAGTGGGAGCTGTGTGAGGGGTTGTAGTTGGTTGTAAAGAAAGTTGCAGATGCTGCCAGCCTTCATAGGGTTATCATGTTATCATTCACATTATCTGTTTTCCTAGACTGTGAGCTCCATATACAATACATTTGAAATCTATGTACCAATGAGATTGCTTTTGAAGTAATAGTGCTTGTGGTCCAAGTAATCATTGTATTGCTTAAAATTTTGCTAGCTTTGATTTCTTTTTACATTCATGCTTTCATTTGGTTAAATAATTTCAGTATCCCTCTAATCTTTCATTGTCACTCTTACTGACCAATATATATTACTGTAGTCTTATTTTTTTTTTCTACAGATTGGAGCTCATGATGAATTATATAATTTGACAGTCATTGCCAGAGGTTTGGTACAAGATTTAACAACAGACCTTCAAAACACTGAGAGCTTGGTGGCCATAAGTAGTTCCAGCTCAGCTTCCAGTCTAGTCCAACATCTTTGTAGTGAAGGCTATCAGCTACTGCAAGAAGTACAGAATGACCAGCTCCTGCTAGACATAATCCATAGCATCCAGGCCTCTATTGATGTCACCAGGTGTGTCTTTATTCAGTTTATTGACTTTTTGTGAATAATTTTTGTAAGTAATACAGGCTGGGTGTGAATATGTGTGTATGGATTGCTTCTTACCAGACATCAGAAATAATCAGAAATAAAGAAATAGGTATATTTAGCTGGCTGACTTTTGCAAAGGTGGAAGAGCTGAAGTAAGGTGTCTACATGTGTACACGTACAATCACCTTCACAGTATATCTCACAAGCTATCCTCACAGATTTACCTCTTGATATGGAAGTGTATGGTAAATTAAACACCAATGTAGATAAAATAATGACAAAAAAGTGTGATGTTTTAATCTTGAATTTTCAACAGCACGATTGTTGAGACTGGGTTTGCTTATATCAGTCGCAACTATGGAGAGACTTTCCAGGAAGTAGTGACTGGCATCAAGGTGTGGCTGGAAGCTGCCACCATGAACATTGGCAGCTACTTTGTCCAGTTGGTGGAAGACGTTCAGCATTACTTCATCACCACTCTTACTTTCATCTCTAGTTCTCCTCACATGCTGCTGGATCAAGGTATGGAAACCTTGGCATCACCATGGGTGGTGTTAAGTCATGGTTATATAATGTTTACCTTGTAATTATATAACCGGTGGCATAGTGGATGAGGTGGTGAGCGTGGGATCGGGCAGATGTCCATGCGTAGGTTCGAATCCCACTGGGTACAGCCTTAAACACTTTGCCATTTTTCGAGTGGTTTAAAGTTACCTACATGTGACCACGATACCCAGGTACTAGGTGGTTACACCCAAGATGAGCTTGGGTGGTGATATGGCCTGAGTCTAAGGTCTGAGGCTTGCTAGGATATGTGGCTGTGTTATTTGTGTGGATGTAGAGAGCAAGCTGTTAACTAGAGTGAATGGATGGTGTGGCTGACTTGTAACTATGGAATTCTTGAGTGGAATGTGTAACCGACTTGGCCGTGTTTGATATGAGCCCTTAACATTCTAGTGTAGGTGTTTGGATCTGACTCAACTCCAGGTCCTAGCTAGTTTACCCACTCCTTGAATTGAATTTTAGATTTGAATTGCTAGTAATTACCCATCACCTTTTTATCATTATTTTGTTGAAATGTAACTTAATTCTAACAGTAATTACAATTCTATAATTTCATGTTTGATTGGAGCTGTTTTTATAATATTGTGGTAAAAAGTTGGATGTATTTTTGAATTGAAATGCCAAATGTTTGATGTTTTTTGCAGTGTTGTCAGTGCCTTTGATAGAGCAAGCAGCAGAGTGGACTTTGGGACAGATTCACCTGATTCAAGAGTCTGTTGTCTATTCATTCACCAGAGACTTGATCTCCATTATTACAAGCTCTCTCCACAAGGTAATGACTGTTTTGCTTGTAAGAATATTTTTTTATAACTCTTGCATAATTCCAGTCAGGTAAATGCTAAGAAAGTAATGCTATATAAATTGCCACACATTTTGTTTCATGTGTCAATGCAGGGAAATATTTCCTTCTTTAATTCCTTGTATGTTATAACAGGAGACTGGAAGAGATGGAGTCAGGGCATTATGGACCTTCTCTGTTTTTGTTTTGTTTCATACCTTTTGTTCTTCGATGTGACAACGTATAATGTAAGCCATTTTATTTTGTAAGATCATACTTTGATCACTTTCAGGTGTTGTCCTTTCTGTACTCTGAGGAAGAAGAGACACATAACAAAGTGGACAGTGAAGTCTGGCATTTCTGGGTAAGGCAACACCTAAGATTGAGACACAACAGAAATTAAGTGAGATTTTATGTGTAATTATGTTGATGTTACTGGATTTACTGGAATGTAATAACTACATTAATTTGAATTAAGTTTATTATCCTGATTCTCATTAATGTGATTGGAACTAACACTTTTATGATCAGACAGTTTTGATCACTATTATGCTGGAGTTTGAAATCTAGTACTTGTATATATGTTAAACCATACAGTATGATTCTTTATTGAATTATTGCAATCACTTAGTTATGTTATACAAGAGTTGATTCAGTCTCTGTAGCTAGTATATCTATCCTGTTTTACCTTCAATTTTTATACATTCTTTGGTGCTAGTTCCTCTTCTTGTATGTTCAAAGTATATCTATACATACTTTAATAAGGAAAAGCTGTACTGTATTAAATCATTTGCCTTCCATTTCTTAACTTTTATCTTCATCTATATATCCAGTCTCAGTGCTATATTGACTTAGTTTGTTTTGCTTTTTAGTTCTATTATTCTTTTGAATTTGTGAAGACATAACAGCCAGAATAACAAAGCTTCCACATATGTTTTTGTTTACAATGTACTGTATAAGTAATGGGTGCCTGCTGAAGCATTTTCTGCTTACCCATGGCAGCATGCATGTGCACTTGTGTGTGTAGATGATGATCAAGAATACATTCATACAGGTTCCCTTGGGCAAATGTAGTCACTCTTTGCTGGATGTGTGGCAATACATTTCTGGCACCTTCAAGAGGACCTCACATCAGGAGTATTTGGGATCTGTTCTTCTCAGGTGGTGGCATCTCTTCACACACCCGCAGCAGCTTTTCCACCACCTCTCCCCTCCTTTCCCAGGTGAGTGTATATATAAGCACATATTAGTTGTGTCATTCTTTTCATGTTATATTTCTGTCATAACTTGTTTGCTTTAGTGTTAAGTTGCTGCAAGTATATATATTATTATGAGTAGTGCTGTAACAAAAAGAAAGAAAGAAATAGAGAGAAGGAAGCAGCAAAGAGAGGAAGAGAGAGAAAGACGAAGATATCTGATGTGCAATGTCTTCCTGTCCGTCCCATGGCACTGAACATTACACCATTGAAGTCATCCTTCCATTTGTTCTCCATTTGTTCTTATATAAAGCAGAATGTATAATTGATATTCTTTATTTGCAGGTGAAGGAGCCATCATTGGGAACAACAATTTTATAACAATAGATGGTAGAATCTTTACTTTGACTCCTTCCTGTCTACACGTCCTACTAACTGATGCAAAGCACCAGTCCTTCACTCTTCTGTCCCACCAGCAAGATGTTGAGACAGGCACCAACTATACACTCCTATTACAGAATACAACTGTTAATATTCATTCTAACATGATGGTATGTAGACCTGATTATTGCATTAAATTCTAGTATAAAATACTGTAGATGTCTTTTCACTTATGCATGTTAAACCTTATGAATATTGTCCTGTACTATTTTGTAATTTCTTTTTGTTTTTATCATCAGGTTACTATAGATAATGCAGCTGTCAGCCTACCATACATCAGTGATACTTTGAATGTGGTGCGTCAACTCCACAAATTGGAAATTACTGCCAGACACACTTCAGGAGAAGACTTGATCACTTTCACCTGCTGGCTGGGACAGCAAGCATGTGTTGTGGGTGTGAGTGGCTGGCTCCATGCTGACACTAAAGGACTGCTCGGCAATTTCAACCTTAATCCAGCTGATGATTTCATGAGACCTGGTGGAAAGGTTTGTGATACTATGATGTATTTTGTTTTGTTATGGCTTTGTATTAGTAGGAGTAATGGAATACAGAGCTTTTATTATTCAAACTTTTTTTGTCTACTGTATTTATTTAATTTTAATTTCTTTGATTTTATTCTCCTTTTCTTTTTTTCTTTCCTTAGTTACATATTTCTCCTGGAAAGAACTTGGTGTATATAAAAGAATGAATTAGAAAAGTAAAAGCTAGAAATGCAAGCAATTGAATGATATTTTTATTTATTTTTTTTCCTCCAGGTTGCATTAAGTCAGGATGTGTTCAGCCAGAGTTGGCGATTGGCTTCTGACTGTGTGCCAGAGAGGGAGATTCCAGTGCTTGCACCACAGCCTGAAACACAGCTGCTGTGTCACAAGTTCCTTCTCCATTATACTGCACCTGTCTTGTTAGTTTCTGTAATACTAGAGAATTCATTATTTATATTAGAAAACTTTTAAGAGAATATTTGATGGTAATGATTTTATACAATATTCTGTCAGGCCTATGGATGCTTTACTTAGAGTAAGAGGAGTGTCCAGGATTTACATCCTGCAGTTGAGCTTAAACACAATGTTTTCATGTTTTGGACATTAGTATACAAATACTTTTCTGTTTTCAGTGCTTGTCATAAAGCTGTGAACATCATGCCGTTCTACGATACCTGCCTGAAATTTCTGACAACTTCACATGATGATAGACATGAGGCTCAGGAAGAAGACCATGAAAACAGCAACACACTGCACACTGGTGAACTTGGTACAGCACATTCCTTGCTGCCATCCTCAGTGCCCACTTTCACTTCACAGAGAGATGAAGGTAACCAAGGAACCACTAGATCTCTTCTTAGCAATAGCACAGAGTATGAAGTCAAAAGGAGAGATGTGCCCCTCCTATTGACAGAAGGAAATTATATATTCAGCGGTATTTCTGAAAGGAAAATTTCAGTGTTGTGTGATGTTGCAGCAGCTTACTCTACCATATGCGGCTGGCACAAGATTGACTTCACTTTACCTTCTCTTTGTGGTAAGGCCGTCACAAAAGATTGATGTGTTTTCTCTAATAGAGCTCATTATTTCTTACTCATTTCATAAGGCAACACTTGTCAAAAGATCCATATGGAACTGCAACTTTGCTAGGCTGGAATGTAGATCAGTACAATGTGATGATAGAAACAATGAAACTGTCTGTCCTCTAATCCTAAAAAGGCAGGAATGACAAAGTATCTGTCAAACACTTTAAATCTGTACCAATTTGTCTCATGAATGACATTCAGTGACTAAATATTAAAAGATTAAAACATCTAGTGTACTACATACTAGTAATGGATTACTAACCCCTTCGTTATCTCCTTCTCTAAACAGAAAAAGGAAAGCAGCTTACATATGAGGAGCCCCTTTCCCCAGAGCCACAGCTAGACTTAGTGATGCTCATTAATGAGGAGTCATGTGATTCGTTCATTTATCAAAACTTAGTGCGTCCATTTCCTCAAGTCCTGACGAGAGTTGCCCAAGGAAAGAATATAAGGTAAATATTCGTGTGATGCTTTGGAGAACAATTTAGAAATAATGGATTTTCATTCTTGTCAGTCAGACATACAGGGGCTTTTGATAAAGTTCTATAACTAATCCAACAAGTATTCTTGTATCATTTGTTGTTGATCTGTTAATGTTGTTATTTTCAGTAGAATGTTTAATCTTGTTAGTGATCATTGATACATCTCACTTGTTTCCTGAAAGGTTGATGTCACCTAGAGAGCAATCTGGCATTCATATGAAGACTAAATGAAATCTGTTTGACAGTGACGTTCAAATTGGCCTACTGGGCTTTGGGTCCGGCACCGGTGAAGTGGTGTACCGCACTAAAGGCACGTCCCTCCTCACTCCAGCCTCTCAGCTAAGAATTATTCGCCCTCCGGAAGGACAGCGCTCCCAGGCATCCCTTCTCACTGGAATGAGAGCAATAAGCAAATTTCCTTTCCGAGCAGGATCCATGCGTGTTGCTCTCGTCATGCGGTGCAACAGCCGTGATATTCCAAAGGTTACCTGTTGTTCAGATATTTAATTTATTACTTGAAAATGGGTATTGTGTGGTCGATGAATTTTCATTGTGTGAAATATTTGAATGTATCCAAGATAAGTGAAGATTTTGAAGTCAGCCACAGTGTAAAAATTACTGTGTATATTTTGCAGTTCACAGACACTCTGCCTAAGGAAATGCAGAGGAGACGTTTGGTTCTGTTCACCCTCACACCAGACCTCCTGATGTTTAACCCTCGCCGTCCTAAAGCTGTCCGCAATACTATAGGTGTGTGATGAAGTGACCAAGCTTGTAGTTCCTAGGCTGGTGGTTACCAACCTTTTGTGATCTCTAGTAGATTCTTGTTTTTTTTACATGTTTTATATTGCAATCTTCTTAAATAATCTTCATAATCTTCAGAAGTGTTATAACAAGACTTCAAGATTCATTAAAGCTTTCTGAAGCATACTTTGATGTATTAAGATGTATTATTTAAGCTCTATACTCTTACATGAATGTTTGTACACAGGTATTGACCGATGGAGGGTGTACAACCTGCACCTGGATCGCCAGCAGTCCACAGACTCTTGGGGCATCAGGGCGCCAGGCTCCAACATTGCTCAGCTCGCTATGAAGGTCTGAAAGAAAAAGAATTATTACCATTATATTCACCTGATCTGAATCGCAATACTCCTTTACAGACTTAGTAGGTTTGCTTCTTGATATATGATATTTATTGATAGAGGAAATCTATTAGCTAAAAGCTGTACAAGCAAAGACTATGGTAGATATCATAAAGGACTTATGTAGATCATCAAACTGTAAACTCATTGACACAACTTGATGCATTTACAAAATTTTAAAGATTTCTATTTATAGGAAAATCTTTAACCTCTCTTCATTTGGCTATGGTTTGCTAGTCTTTCCAGTCAAATTTCATTCATCACATTATTTATATTGAGCTACGGCTAAATGTGTATTTAATGCATGTCACGGAAAATTTATCAAATAGCCTCTGTATACGGCATCCTGAAATTTAAGGACTTGGCAAATACATCGATCTAGAATATGTCCCTACTGAGAATAATAATAACAATAATGCATTATGGTGTGTTTAAAAGTGGTATTATGGCTTTAAGGAATGTATTTGCACAACTGATTCCCATAAAGTGAGGTTAAAAGGCTTTGCTTTTTCTATTTAGGATCAAGAGTAGTATGAATGAGTGAAAGTTGTGTGCTTTGTCTTGGCTGCCCTGATTTCTAGGGGAGCCACCCCTGGTATGTGCAGGTATTAATTTGTGTATTTGGTATTTTTAGGTGCTGTATAGAAAAATATTGGATAAATAATTGATGTCTTTTTCTGGTTTATCAGAGTGGTGGAGGAGTGTTCTCCCTGTCTGCACTGCGAAGTGATGACCGGACCAGATACCACATGAAGCTGTTTCGAAGGGTCCTCAGCAGAGCAATGGTCAGAGTAGCAGTGAATGCGTATAGACAAAGGCCACAACCTTGAGTGAATGTTTTGTGTGTGATCAGTCTGGGAGTAGTACTTGTAATGTAACACTTGTGCTTGTAATTGGCCCTTGACAAGTAGAATGGTAATGTATGTGTTGGGAGTAGTTTACTAATTTACAAACTTAATAAGCATTGCTTCTTTAAAAAAAAAAAAAAGTGTAGTTGGAAAGTAATTTGTAAAGCAGTACTTAAATGTATATCAGTAAAGCAAAAATGGAAGTTAAAGTGTTTAGTGAAGCTAAAATACAAAATTGAAGTAAGATGTTCATGTTCAGGTAAAAGTTCTTCAGATTGGTGAACCACATGTTAAATTTTTATAATACAGTGAACCAGAGGTCTCCAACTCGTGGCTCGCAAAGCAATTTTCTGTGGCCTGCTATCTCCAAGGAGAGAGAACCATCATTGTCATCAGTTGTTGAGAAATTAATATGCTGCCTTTGCTTGGGAATAAATTTCTTGGGTCTTAATGTATGATCAGAAATAATGGGAAACACCATCAGGTGTAGCTTTTCTTTGAAAGAGTTCCAAACACACGCAGAAAATAATTTTGTTGCCCTTTAAGACCCCCACTGGCATGAGGTGTGGTCCTCGAGTCACTTGAGTTAGATCCCTGCAGCCCTTGTTATACCAAACTACAGAGTGTCACCACTTCACTGATTGACCAAAAGTTGTGTTAAACTGTCATTCTATTGTATTATTAACTTTCCTTGTTAATTAATCCAAAGAAATAATTGGTAGTGAAATTGCCATAATTGTTTATGATCATAATTGTCAAGAACATGAATTCACAGTATACTTCATCAACATGCTCACCTGCTGTAGCCATCAGCCACTTGTAACAGTTGTTGTAGGGGGGAAGAGTTGGGTTAGACTTTCCATGACAGAAGTTGGATAAGTGTATAATACACAGCATACATGTAGTGGTCATGCATGGAGGTATAACTAGTTGAGCTTAATCCATAACTGATCTAAAAATTTTGTTGAAACAATGTCAAAAGAATCTTGTTTGATCTTTTTGAATGTAGTCATAACTTATTTTTCTTTTCTTATGGGCAGCTTTCCTGATTGAGTGTGTGATTTGCTTGTCATTATCACTAAAGTATGATGCTTTATGTAATATTTTCCTCTCTTGTCTTTGTTGAAATCAATGAGAACATTTGTGGTTTAAAGTAATAATGTTTGTAAAGTGACAAATGGAAATTTTATCTCCTTTTAAGATGAGAAAGGTATCCAAAAGATATTATACAAATAATTATAATAATTTACTGATCAATCAGATACTTTTTGTTTTATGGCACTCTAGAGAACCTTGTATTGTTTCACATTAGATATTTTTGTTTTTTGAAACTAAAGAGATTTCTATATTGTTGTAGCCTACATCTCTCGTAGAACAGTGCAGCTGAGAGTGAATACAGTGCAGTGAGAGAAGTCTATTCTTATTATTTCATACCCTGCAGTATTATTTTGTCTGTCGTTGTGATAGCATTCAGATGTCAGGAACATCGCTTTAATACTTGTCCTTAAACCACATTGCATGAACATGAACCAAGAAAAGAATAATGAAATAGGAAAAGAAGGGGAAAAGAAAGAAAAGAAAGAAAGAAAAAAAGAAACAAGAACAGAACCAGCGCAGTAGTTATTGTTTTGAAGCACTTGAAGTGAGCGAAGGGATGGGAAGCCAAAGCAGACATGACACGCGCGGAAAAAGGTTATATACATTATGGAGATTGTGACCGCGGGCGAGGGGGAGCCGGACAGAGATGAGAATGGCGGATGTCGCAATGATTTACCACAAAAGGCAATCACAGTATCACAACGGTGGCTCTGACATGACACTGAGCGAACCTTGAGGAAGAGTCTTAAAGGTGATGCCATGTTGACTAACTGTGCTACATCTTTCATTACCTTATATCATATGCTTTTTTCCTTCACAAAATCTCTCTCTCTCTCTCTCTCTCTCTCTCTCTCTCTCTCTCTCTCTCTCTCTCTCTCTCTCTCTCTCTCTCTCTCGCTCTGGATAAAACCTTTGCTGTGATGGGGAGCGTGAAATATTGTTCGATGCATCACGCGGCTGGCCGATGACGTGCCATTTCGCGTGCGCTTTAACGCCTCTCATCGGCCGCGAAATTGGGAAAATTGGCAAACTGCTACCAGGAAAAAGGATGAATAAATGAAGGAGTCCGTGCACGTGCGAGTTGCCGAAAACTGACGAACATTTATTTAGATAGTGGATACAAATTTGGGGTCTCTCTCTCTCTCTCTCTCTCTCTCTCTCTCTCTCTCTCTCTCTCTCTCTCTCTCTCTCTCAGTCCAGCGTTGGGTATAATACATTGAAATATGGTGTTTTATGATATTTTCCTGTCGCTAGCTTGTTTGAGAGAGAGAGAGAGAGAGAGAGAGAGAGAGAGAGAGAGAGAGAGAATGGGATAATTTTTGTGTCATTTTGTTTATTAATAAAAGGGGGATGAAGGAAAGACGAGAGAACGAGGTGTTACTTCCATCATTCTTCTGAGTGGGGAAATGTCGTATGTTTGTCACTATACGTTGATGATGATGATGATGGTTTATGGACGGTGGTGGTGCTGGTGATGGCGGCAGTGGCGAGTCAGTGCGTTGGTGATGGCAGTAATGATAATGATGGATAGTGCGTACCGTTTTTGTGGCAGTAATTTGTAAATGTAGTTGTTGTGGTGGCGAATACAATATGGTGGTGGTGAAACAGCGGCGGTGCGAGCGTTGACAGTTGCCACAGTGGTGATGATGGTGACAGACTAGCGGTGATTGTAAGGTCCGTATTCTGAAACGCTTTGCTCTCTCACCAGTCACCATCACTACTTAACAAAGATTTAGTTGAAGATACTCTTGTTTTCAGGGATATTTTTATGGTTCAAGTGATGGATTGGCAAGCTTTCTAGTGTATCATAAGGAGAAACTGTCTTGAAAACCTGGTTAGTCGTCTCTGTGGCCTGGGTAAATTGAGGTGAGAGAGGAAGGCGTTTCTGAATAGTGGCTTTAAGTGCGGTGTTTGTTTAGTGAAAATCTTGTAGTGATAGTAATAATAGGTAAGATAGAAAATAGAAAGTAGAAAATAGGATAGCATAGCAAATAGATAGAAAACAGCAGTGATGAAACGTTTGAAGTGAAATCCAAATCAGAAACATGAGCAGTTTCAGTTATGCATTGTACTACGGTAAAGGTGGATTTGCATGTGGTTTGGTGTGTCTGGGATGGTTTGGTGAGGGTAGAAGGCGGGTTGTGGGGTGTGGGGAGTGGGTGGAGATGGATTACGCATGGGGGTAATGTGATGAGGGTAGAGGAGGTGCGTGGGAAGAGAGAGAGAGAGAAAAAAAAAGGGTCGTAGTGGTAAGAATGGAGGATGTGCAAACGTTTGTACTGAAATCCAAATAAGAAAAGAGCAAAAACAACAGTTACAGTTATGCCTTCTTTACTGTACAGCGGCGAGAGCTGAAGAATTAATGAAGACAAGACAAACCAAACGACAAAAAAAGCGACATATAAAAACAATCCAGCAGTGAAGAATGTGTTGGCAATTTTCTTACTTTCTTTTTCTTTTTTGTCTCCCTCATTATTTAGCATGCACGGACAAAGGTTCACGAAAAGCTACACGTTGTACCCAAGTTAGTAATGGTGTGTGTGTGTGTGTGTGTGTGTGTGTGTGTGTGTGTGTGTGTGTGTGTGTGTGTGTGTGTGTGTGTTGGCTCTCTCATCACCTCGCTGGCTAACGAAACAAACACAGGCAGACATAGGTGGCAAACTTGTACGTATTGGAGGAAGGTGACAGGAGAAGACTTTATTGGAAACTTTGATCATTGTTTACAGTTTTCATTTGTGTGTGTGTGTGTGGGGGGGGGAAGAGAGAGAGAGAGAGAGAGAGAGAGAGAGAGGAGAGGGAGAGGAGAGGAGAGCAAAATGAATTATAGGCAAAGAAAGAAAGAAAAAAGTAAATGTAAAGTAATGTTCACTGTCTTTTAATATCAATGCTGGAATTTATTAGTATGAGGAAAGGAAGAGGAAGAAGAAGAGGAGGAGGAGGAGGAGGAGGTGGAGGTGGTGGAAGAGACGAGAGCAAAAATAAGAGGAAGATAAAAGAAATAAACGAGAGGAAAGAAGGAAGGAATGGAGGGAGAGAGGCAAGAAAAATTAAAACAAGTGATATATTGTGACGCGAGTGTGGAAGCTCGGACGTAAGAGGAAAAATAAGAAGAGAATAAAGAGAGTGACGAAACAAAGAAGAGATTGGAAAAATTAATAATAAATGATGGAAAGATAAGAAGAGAATAAAAATAAGGCAAACGCAAAGACTGGACGAGGAAGAAAAATGAAGTGAATATAAAAAGATAATAGATTAGAGAGAGAGAGAGAGAGAGAGAGAGAGAGAGAGAGAGAGAGAGAGAGAGAGAGAGAGAGAGAGAGAAGGAAAAAGAATATATTAGTTTTTATTTCAACAATATGGAAAGCAGGGTATTGGATTATTGGCGGCAAGAGGAAGAATGAAGACAAACACAGACGATTGAGGATGACAAATGTAAACAACGCCGAAATAAATTGACAAAATTGAACCAACCATATTAACAACAACAACAACAACAACAACAACGGCGATAATAACAACATCAACAATAATGTCTTAACAATAATCTCTCAGCACTCAACGAATAAATATAGAGAGAAACTAAGAGAAAAAGGGGAAAAAAAGGGAAGGGTGAAGGTGAGATGGAGGAAAGGAGGACAGGACAGAGAGAGAGAGAGAGAGAGAGAGAGAGAGAGAGAGAGAGAGAGAGAGAGAGAGAGAGAGAGAAAGCCAGGAAATAGGAGAGAGATATCTGCCTCCGGTGCGTGGAAGGAAAATGAGACATCGTGACTTAACGGGAAGAAAAACCCTCATTTTTTTTTATGAAGATTATCCGAGAAGGAAGTTTTCGCTCAGGCGGGAAGAGGAGGAAGGAGGAGGAAGAAGAAGAGGAGGAGGAGGAGGAGGAGGAGGAGGAGAAGGAGGAGGAGGAGGAAAGCAAGATGAAAAGGAGGGACAATAAGATATTGAAGTAAAAGGAGGAAGAGGGAGAGGCGGAGGAGGAGGAGGAGGAAAAAGGAAAACAAGATGAAAAGGAAGAAAATTAGATGTTGAAATAAAGAAGGGAAGAAAAATGAGGAAGGTAAGGACGAAGAAAAGAGGAAGAAGGATGAGGAAGAGGAAAAAACAACACGAGAAGAAGAATAAAAAAAATACCACAGGAAAGAAATAAAGAAAAGGACGAGAAACAAACAAATGAAAAAGAACAAGAAGGATGAGAGAGAGAGAGAGAGAGAGAGAGAGAGAGAGAGAGAGAGAGAGAGAGAGAGAGAGAGAGAGAATAAGATAAAATGGACATGAATAAGAATTAGATAAAAATTGGTAAGATAGTGCTGAGTGACCCATTAAGACATGAAACGTACTCTCTCTCTCTCTGAAGGTTGCGTTAATGGTCTTATTTTATCTTTATTCAGTCACTATCAGCTCCTCTCTATCATGTGGAGCTAGTAGTAGTAGTAGTAGTAGTAGTAGTAGTAGTAGTTTTGGTAGTAGTAGTAGTAGCTTTAGTAGTAGTAGTAGTAGTAGTAGTAATAGTAGTTGTTGTTGTAGTAGTAGTTGTAGTAGTAGTAGTAGTAGTAGTAGTAGTAGTGGTGGTTGTTGTAGTAGTAGTAGTAGTAGTAGTAGTAGTAGTAGTAGTAGTAGTAATGATAGGTGATAGTAGTAGTGAAAAATAATGGTATGAATAATGGTAGAAATAAAGAAAAGAACACGAGTAACAACAGTAATAACAGCCACAAAAAAAAAAAAAATAGAAGAAAGTAGAAACAGAACAATAACAACAAAAATAAGAGAAAAAAAAGAAATAGAAAGAGAAGAACGAAGAGGAGGGAGAACAAGAGGAAAAAGGCAAAAAAAAATAATAAAATAAAAGAGGAGAGATGAATCCACTGTGAAAGACGTGTGAATGAGACGTGGAAAGGAAATGTGCCCCGAATGTTTGACAGAAAACTTGAGTGAATTTTCAGATAAGAGAGAAATCTGAAGCGAAGAAAACAAAACGAAACATTGAAAGCTGAAAAGGAAAAAAAAAAAAAAAAAAAAAATAGAAAGAAATGAAAATAAAAAAAACTAGATGTGATGCGAATTAGTGAATAAAAACAAACGTCTCATTGAACCAAAGTAAAGAGAGAAAGAGATCAAAGAGGAACATAAACAAACCTTGGAAGAGAAAGAGAGAGAGGGAGAAAGAAGAAAAAAAATAGATAAATAAACATGATACTCTATTGAAGAGGAGAGAAAGTAAACAAAATAGATGAATGAAGGAAAAAAAAAATCAATGCTCTTCAAACTTAATTAAATGACCTTAATTAAAAAGAGAAAAAAGGAGAAAAGAGTAAGATGGGAGGGAGGAGAAAGATGAGGAGTGTGAGTAGAGGAGGGAAGGATGGCTGGAGGGAAGAGGGTTGGAGGTGTCAGGTGAAGAATGAAGGAGGAAAGAGGTGTCAGAAAGAGGAATGCAGTGTCGAGAAAAGGAGAGAGAGAGAGAGAGAGAGAGAGAGAGAGAGAGAGAGAGAGAGAGAGAGAGAGAGAAAGTGGTAAAAAAAATGGAAAGTAAGAATGCTGGAGGAAATAAGCTCTCTCTCTCTCTCTCTCTCTCTCTCTCTCTCTCTCTCAATTTAATAATGTTTTATTTTTGGAAGTAATAAATATTCGCTATTCGCTCTCTATATGAAATCTTAATTTTTCTCACGAATTTCGAAAGAAGGAAAATCGTCAGACTTCATAAAGCAGGAGTGGAACTTGTGGCAGGAATAATTTGTTGTCCGTTCCTTTTTTTTCTATTAATACCATGTGGGCTTTTCACGGGAATTTATGGGCTAAAGGGGATAATTTTTGGGGTATCTCCTATCTCAAAGCCCACCCGCTAGGAAACCGTTGCCGCGAGTGAGGAAGCCCAACCTACACTCGGACCGTGGACAGGATTCGAACCCGTGCGCTTGGAGACCCCTCGGACCCCAAAGTGCGCATGGTTCCACTGTACCACGGCGGCCTAGAGAATCATGTTCCTCTCTCCCGTCACTGCCATTCCACCATCCAACCATCCAGCCATCGCCTGCACCATCCAACCATCCAGCCATTGCCGTGACCGCTGCATTATGCGCATCTTGTATTATTGCTATGAAGAAACAGTTTGAAATAATTAAAACAGTGATTATAAAATGAGGATCACGCGATGGTGACTCAGAACAAACCGTAGAAAGAAACAGGTTATGAATAATTCTGCTGACTCAGGAGCGCACTGTTTATTGCCATGAAGAAACAGTTTGAAATAATTAAAAGGGTGGTTATAAAATGAGGGTCACGTGACGGTGACTCGGAACAAACCGTAGAAAGAAACAGGTGACAGAATTCTGCCGACACAGGATCACACTTTATTGCCATGAAGAAACAGTTTGAAATAAAGAAGAAAATAGTGATTATACAATGAAGATGATCACGCGACAGTGTCCCAGAACAAACCGTAGAAAGAAACAGGTGACAGACAATTCTACCGACACAGGAGCACACCGTATGTCCATCAAGCCGTCCTCCCTTCAAGGAATCCTGTGTAGAAACTGCTTTGCCGTCACGGAGACCGTTCCACTTCCAGAACATCACTCCCGAGGTAATAAAGTGTTATCACATTTTACCAGCGTCACCACCCAATGCTCTCTGTCAACTTTCATCAGATGCGTTAAGTGAAAAGTCATTTAAAGCTTCAAAGTCAGACGTATGAGAAGACCGAACCAGAGTTGTTTGAGCAGCTTATTTCCAACACCAGTACGAAGGGCGACCGTCTCCCGCTACGTACTAGAATGAAGGCGCCAACTTGGATCGCAAAGAAGGATGGTGAGCGTGAAGCATCAGTAAGACTCAAGTGGTTTCATCAATTATTGTAGGTATTCCTGATACTTTACTTCAAATTGTAATCTTAGAGTAATCTGAAAAGTAACCACAATCATTACATATGGAAAATTTAGGGAGAAAATAATGAATTTCTTTCTTGTAGTTCATCCAGATTAACGAGTAGTGAGGAAGAATTAGAAAAAAAAATATATAAACAGTTGATATCTAGGTGTTGGAGATACTCAAAAGAAGATGTCGCCTAGTTAAGTAGTAAAGCGTGGGCGTCACCTACAGACCAAGGCAGCCATAAGACACTAGTCAACTGTCTGCTGGTGGATGAAAACCGTCACACAGAAAGACCCAGCAACACCACTGACAATTCGAAAACCTGTAAGATCTGACGTGTGCATCAGAAACATCCTTGACAGCAACGTTACACCAATTTAAAAAAGCGAACGAGACTGTCACTAGACACGAGTGATGGTGCTGCGCTAGGGAAGGTGTGATGCTGGTCAACACTAATATTGTTATCTTCAGCGAAAGTTATGAAATGTTGGTATTAGGTGAACTGTAACTCATATATATCTAGTATGAGAGAGAGAGAGAGAGAGAGAGAGAGAGAGAGAGAGAGAGAGAGAGAGAGAGACAGACTTCATTGCACATAAACACACACGAGGGAAACCTTGCATATAATTTAATATAATGCACAACTTTCCTTCGCGCTGCCAAATGTGTTTATAGACACCATAAAGTATAAATTTCTTTTGAACATAAATTTGCAAAACATTCAACTTCTGTAGCTGAGGTTAAAGAAGAAAGGGACGAAGAGAAGAAGAGGGAAGAAGAGGAAAAGGAGGAGATAGAAGAGGAAGAGGAGGATGAAGAGCAGGAGGAGGAGGAGGAGGAGGAAGAGGAGGAGGAGGAGGAGGAGGAGGAGGAGGAGGAGTTATTGGAGGTGGTGGCGGAGAAAAAGGGAAAGGAAATTAAAGAGAAAGGAATTTAGGTAAATAATAGAAGAGGCTTAGAAAAAGACAGGTTTTGGAGGCAGGAGGGAAGGTGTGAAAAAAAAGAAAAAGAAAACGTGTGCTACCTACCTGGTGATAAAACACACACACACACACACACACACACACACACACACACACACACACACACACACACACACACACACACACTGGATACTATTTTCTCTTTTCCTCTTTTTCTATTTGTTCTTTGCTTCTCCGTTCACTTCCTGTTCCTTGTGTGACCCTTCTATATTCCCGAGCTAACTGGCATTCCCTTTCTTTACGTCCTCTTCTCTTGTTCTTGTACACTCATTATCCGTCCCCTAATCCCATTCCTTTAGCATTCTTCTCTGTCCTTCCCTTCCCTCTTTCGACCCCGCCCTTACTTCCATTCCCATTATCTTTCGTTTTTCTTCCTTTCTTTTCTACAACATCTAGCCATTCAGTCCCAGCGTCTCCTTTCCCTCGTCTACAGCTCGCTTTGAAGGTAAACAAGAGTGTAAGGAGGGTGTAAGATAAGAGAGCAGAAGATTTGAAGATTTTTGTATATTGGCCGTTAAGTTTGAAGTCTCAGAATCCCTCAGGCTCTAAATACTTTCCAAGACTCTATTTCTCAGCACCAGTTCGGCTTAAGTAAAGCTGGAGGGAGTACAAAGACGCCCCCACTAAAGTGATCCTCAGAAAAACCTGTCTACTGAGACAGGGTTAATATATTAAATAAAGTACTCTCTCTCTCTCTCTCTCTCTCTCTCTCTCTCTCTCTCTCTCTCTCTCTCTCTCTCTCTCTCTCTCTCTCTCTCTCTCTCTCTCTCTCTCTCTCTCTCTGTGTGTGTGTGTGTGTGTGTGTGTGTGTGTGTGTGTGTGTGTGTGTGTGTGTGTGTGTGTGTCTGTCTGTCTGTCTGTCTGTCTGTCTGTCTGTCTGTCTGTCTGTCTGTCTGTCTGTCTGTCTGTCTGTCTGTCTGTCTGTCTGTCTGTCGTCTGTCGTTCTGTCTCTGTCTGTCTGTCTGTCCGTCCGTCTCTCTCTCTCTCTCTCTCTCTCTCTCTCTCTCTCTCTCTCTCTCTCTCTCTCTCTCTCTCTCTCTCTCTCTCTCTCTCTCTCTCTCTCTCTCTCTCACACACACACACACACATTGTCTCCTTATCCATCAAAATCAATACTTCTCCTCCATCCCTTCTCTATCTACGTGGAGTACTAACTATTAGATGCTTTTTATGTGCAGTAAGAGTAAATGCAAGGAAGAAAAGTTGAATTATCTGAGCAATATAAAATCCATTAGTACCACAATCCTCCAGCTGCCTCCTGCAAAACTTATCAATTTCCTCACAATGGACTTCCTTCATTCTCTTATATCCAACCCCCACTACCTTGCCTTCGTTTGATTTTCCTTCTTCTCCCTCCCATGTATTCTCTTTCTCTGTGTCTCTCTCTGTGTCTGTCTGTCTGTCTGTCTGTCTGTCTGTCTGTCTGTCTGTCTGTCTGTCTGTCTGTCTGTCTGTCTGTCTGTCTGTCTCTCTCTCTCTCTCTCTCTCTCTCTCTCTCTCTCTCTCTGTGTGCGTGTGCGTGTGCGTGTGTCCCCTCCTGTCTTTTCATTCAATCCACTCATTCCTCTCCAAATTCCTCTCTCTATTTTTTGTCCGTTCCTGTGTTTCTCCTCCATTTCTTTTACTTTGTTTCTGCCATATTCTTTTTTTTTTTCCTCTTTCTTTACATTGGTTCTTTACATTGGTTCTTTACATTGGTCAGTCCTTTCTATAAATGTTTCGTTATCCACCTTCTCGTCTTTTCTATTTCCATTATCACAAATTTCGATTCTTAGTATTCCACCTCCTCTCCTATCTCATCCTAAAGCCTTCCCTCTCAACTTTCCTTAATACCTCCCTCCATCCTGCTCTCTCACCTCTCCTTCATTCCTTTTTTCTCTCCATTCCATTGAAACAAGACTTGATTTTCTTTTTTCGTAAAGTCACCCCTAATTTTGAAATCTAAATGCAAGGCCTGCAGGACACCCAGCATAAAGGAGGTGGTTCCTTCGTCACCAGAGCACTGACTCTCCCGTGACGCGCCACAGTGTTGCTTCTTGTTTTTCGGTTCAACATGGAAAGAAAATGTTTTCTTAGATGCAGGCCAGAGTCTTTCTAAGTCTTTTTGTATGTATGAGAGTCACTGGCCAAGGGAAACAAAAAGAAGGAAAAATGCTGCTGGGTGCTCGTCATAAAACAGATGTTAAGAGAATCATCAGAAATTGAAGTTTAAGTGTCTTGAGACCTTCCTCTTGAAAGAATTCATGTCATAGGAAGGTGGAAATACAGAAGCAGACAGGGAGTTCCAGAGTTTACCAGGGAAAGCGATGAATGACAGAGAACACTGGTTACTTCTCGAATTAGAGAGATGGAAAGAGTAGGGGTAAGAGGAAGAAGAAAGTTTTGTGCAGCGAGGGTAGAGAGGAGAGACATGTAGTTAGCAAGATTGGAGGAGCAATTGACATGAAAATAGCCGTAGAAGATTGCAAGAGATGCAACACTGCGGCGGCGAGAAAGAGGCTGAAGACAGTCAATCAGTGGAGAGGAGTTGACAAGACGAAAAACTTTTGATTCTGCTGCCTAAAAGAACCGTACGAATGGAACCGCCGCGATACATGTGAACCGTACGTAAAGTCAGATAAATAGATAGATGCTCCTTCCCTTTCCTGGCGTTTTGATACTCCTGCTCCTCTCTTCCTCTTCTGTTCCTCCTTCGTCTATGCCATCCAGGTTTCTTTCATTGTACTATGCGAAAGGGTTCCCACTCACGGTCCCTCGAGGTCCAATAGGTTTGCTGCTGTTTGCTCTTCCTTTCAGCCTTTCATTTTTCTCCTTCTCCTCCTCCTCCTCGTCCTCCTCCTCCTCCTCCTCCTCCTCCTCCTCTCCTCCTCCTCCTCCTCCTCCTCCTCCTCCTCCTCCTCCTCCTCCTCCTCCTCCTCCTCCTCCTCCTCCTCCTCCTCCTCCTCCTATTATTATTACCACTATTATTAGTACTACTACAATTACTGCTATTGTCACTCATCCCCTCAATCTCCTCCTCCTCCTCCTCCTCCTCCTCCTCCTCCTCCTCCTCCTCCTCTTCCTCCTCCTATTATTACTACTACTATTATTACTACTATTTCTACTACAATTACACCTATAATCACTCCTCCTCCTCCTCCTCCTTCTTTCCGTACCATTAGAGTGAATATAATTTCCCGCACGAAACACGCAAGAGGAGAAGATACCAAATACGAAAGAAAAAAATAGACAAAGTTTAAGATATATTGCCATCAAGTTTCCTCACCGTTACGCGAGCCGTTTTAATTTCCCGGTTGGCCGCACTAATGGACGGGCAAGTGAGGTGTCGGTAGCCGTGTAAATCCGTGCTGGTGTTCGTGTCTCCTCGCAACTGGTTAATCCGGACCCCGGGATTGGGGCCGAACTAAGTGCTTGAGGACAGATCCTTCCTGCCACTCAGTGAAGGAGAGAGAGAGAGAGAGAGAGAGAGAGAGAGAGAGAGAGAGAGAGAGAGAGAGAGAGAGAGAGAGAATTTTCTATCGTTTCTACATATCTCACTGATCTCTACTTAAGGTTTATGTTCTTTCATCTTCCTTTGTTTTCAGTGATTATCTTCATCTCTCTCAGCTTGCACTTATTTTTCTACTAAAGAAAACATTTGATCAGTTCCTTTGTTTATGTACTTACACATCACTCTCTTTTATATATATATATATATATATATATATATATATATATATATATATATATATATATATATATATATATATATATATATATTGTATGTATTTCCCTTGGGACATTCCCCATTTGTACCCTACTTAACTTTTGGTTCCCCTTCCTACCTGTCTTCTTACCTAACCTCCCTTCCTTCCTCCTTTCCTTCCTCCCTTCCTCTCCTCTCCTCTGCTCTCCTTTCCTCTCCTCTTCTTTTTCCGGACGGTTTAAGACTTTTTGCCATCGAATTGATATATGTTCGTTTTCATGTGCATTTATTTCTGCGTTTGCCAAGTACTCAGATTATAATTTTCCTTCACTGAATATGTACGACAAGAAAAAGAAATCACTTTTTACCACTTTCCCTTACTTGTATTTAGTATTCATTTATTCATTCTTTTTAGTGTGCGTAGCAGCCCCTCACAACACAAACAGTCTGAGGTGAGCGAAAAAGTGTGTCCAACAGTCGCTTCAGAACCCCGCTGCCTTTATCATCCTGAAAAAAGAGTGAGGGAATAATAAATGATAATAATAAGAGGAGGAGGAGGAGGAGGAGGAGGAGGAGGAGGAGGAGGAGGAGGAAGAAGAAGAAGAAGAAGGGAGGAGGAAGAGGAGGAAGAAGAAGAAGAAGAGGAAAAGGAGGAAGAGAAGGAGGAGGAAAGGTTGACGACCCTGGCCTCATCTTAACACGTTAGTAAATCTTTCATATCTATCTCTCGTTAAGAAGTTTGCATCTACCGATTAGCCGTGGCAGCACCTCTCCTTTTCCCTCCACCCTTCTCTCTCTCTCTCTCTCTCTCTCTCTCTCTCTCTCTCTCTCTCTCTCTCTCTCTCTCTCTCTCTCTCGTCTTTAATAGCTCCCGACTCCCTCCCCGTCTCGCCCTCTCCACTAACATCACCCTGGTAATGCTGGGCGGGCCATGGCAGGTGCGAGGCTCCCGAGGGAACACACAGGTGGGTGAAGGAAAGCGATGGTTCGAAACGGAGGCAGAGAGAGATAGAGAGAGAGAGAGAGAGAGAGAGAGAGAGAGAGAGAGAGAGAGAGAGAGAGAGAGAGAGAGAGAGAGAGAGCGGGGGGGGAGAGGGAGAGAGCGAATGATGGGGGCAATAACTCACTGACTTTGATGACTTGGTAGTGTCCCGTGGAAGAAGAAAGGGGAAGGTATGGGAGTGGAAAAAGGAAATAATGGCTTTTAGAGTGTGAAAGATGAAGGATAGGGAAAGAAAGACGACGCCAAGGACTCCAGAAAAGGAAAGGAGAGAAGAGAGTGAGTAGAGAGAGAGAGAGTAGAGAGAGAGAGAGAGAGAGAGAGAGAGAGAGAGAGAGAGAGAGAGAGAGAGAGAGAGAGAGAGAGAGAGAGAGAGAGAGAGATGTGTTTCTATCATGGGGAAAAGGGAGAGAGGAAACTTAATTTAGGGAGTGGAAAGAATGATGTTCTGCGCTGGAATAGGAGAGAAAGAGGGAGAAAGTTTTGAGTGTGACGGAAGAGAGTGAAATGTTTAGGGAATACAGAGAGAGAGAGAGAGAGAGAGAGAGAGAGAGAGAGAGAGAGAGAGAGAGAGAGAGAGAGAGAGAGAGAGACTAAGGTGTCAGAAAAGGCTACGAGGCAAGGATATTAAGTACGTTTGTGAGTAATGTAGTAGAAAAAGTATGTTAAGGAGAAAAGAATAGAAAAATAAGAGAAAAAAGTGAACACGTAGAGATAAGTAATCTGAAAAGTCGAGAGAGGTAAAAAGGATTAGGAAACGAGAGAAAATTGATAAGAGCGAAGATAACAGCGAGAGGACACAAAAACAAGTGAAAAATAAGAGAAAAGTCATGATACGCACTCAAGACAAGGATAAGAGGAGAGGAAAGAAAAAAAAAGGAGTCATATCTTATACCACCACCACCACCGCTACTACCACCACCACCACCACCACCACCACCCTACTACCACCACCACCACCACCACCACCACCACTTCATCATCATCATCATTACCATTATACTTATCCAGAACGTTACAGAATGATGACAGTAATTCCATCGTAAAGAAGCAGAACTCAGGACGAGGAAGAGGAGGAGGAGGAGGAGGAGGAGGAGGAGGAGTTGGTGGATGCGGAAGACGACTCCAGGGAAATACAAAAAGAAAACAAACAAGACTTTTTTTTGTGAGTTTTCACGAAGGTAATGGTGAAGAAAGTAGAGTTTTAACCCCTTCAGTACTGGGACACATTTTTTGTTTGAGTTTTGGATGTGATTAGACCATTTTATTGACATTAGAAAGAGTCTATGGAGGTCAGAAGATAAATGGCCACAGTCTTCACTATTTTAATCCCCCACATAAGTTTTTGAAGCTGTATAAAATCACAAAATAGTAAGCAGAATGAATATACAAGCACGTCATGGTACTGAAGAGCTTAGCGCCTTCAAAACTGGGACACATTTTTACTTTGATAATCGTGTACGATTAGGCCACTTTATTGACATTAGAAAGAGTTTATGGCGGTCAGAAGATTAATGGCTAGAATCTTCACTATTTTAATTCCCTACATAAGTTTCTAAAGCTGTTTAAAATCACCAAATAGTAAGCAGAATGAATATACTAATACGTCATGGCACTGAAGAGGTTAAACAAATGTTACTGCTACAGTCTTAGATACCAATTACTTATGTTCCGGCTGTGTCTATGAAGTCTCCCTTCGAGTGTGGCCTCTGTTCTTTGTTTTTAGTGAAGGAGGTGAAGGAAAAGATAATCAAAATAAGCCAACGAAAGGAAAAATTTGACTGGAAGAAAGGAAGAGGATTAGAAGGAATGAAGGAGAGGAGGAGGAGGAAGAGGAAGAGGAAGAGGAAAAGGAGGAGAGGAAGGAGGAGGAGGAGGAGGAGGAGGAGGAGGAGGAGGAGGAGGAGGAGGAGGCGGCGGCGGCGGAAAATATCACTGAAAAATAGAAAGGAAAGCAAATACGAAGGAAGAAAGAAGAAAAAAATATGATAAATTACGAAGAGGAGGAAATAGGAAGAAAAGAATTGGACGAAGAAGAAGAAGAAAAAAAGAAAGGACAACGTCATGACACACTACATCGACCTCCCACCTTCTCTTCCTCACACCTCCAAAAAGTTATCAAAAGTTTGTTTAAATTCATATTCCCCTCACGAGAGAGAGAGAGAGAGAGAGAGAGAGAGAGAGAGAGAGAGAGAGAGAGAGAGAGAGAGAGTTTTCAGCGTAGGCGTTATGTAACTTCATAAGGCGGCTTGGCTCGTGCACCTTCCCATTGATAACTTTTCTCCTCTTTGCTCTTAACGTGACGCAGAGAGGAGGAAAGGGAGACAAATAGACAGGCAGAAGGACAAGGAAGTTAGGTGAAAATGGGCGTGGCGGAGCTGAATGAATGGGACACCAGTGCTACATTGTTTGGTGCTACATGTGTCAGAGTAGAAGGTCTCCCGCGGGCACTGGGAGACAAAAGAACGTCGCCCTTTTGCCTCAACTAGAAGCGGAAAAGTAATGTGTCCCGTTCCGCTGAGTCTAGCAGAAAATAACCCGCCAGTCACGAGGAATGAAGCGACACTGGCTGGGTCTTACTACATTCTTTCTTTCAGGGTGAAGTTATGTTTGTTGAACAGGCTCACACACACACACACACACACACACACACACACACACACACACACACACACACACACACACACACACACACACAGAGAGAGAGAGAGAGAGAGAGAGAGAGAGAGAGAGAGAGAGAGAGAGAGAGAGAGAGAGAGAGAGAGAGAGAGACAGACAGACAGAAAGACAAACAGAAAGACAGACAGAAAGAGAGAGAGAGAGAGAGAGAGAGAGAGAGAGAGAGAGAGAGAGAGAGAGAGAGAGAGAGAGAGAGAAAGGCAGGAAATAACAATGAAAACGAAAATATGTAGATCCCCATTCTATCCGTTCCCTCTCCTTCCCTTACTCCAGCTTCCTCTCTGCCTCTGCCTGTCTGCCTGTCTGCCTTCCCCTCCTCTCTCAATCGTCGCTGCCTTCCTCTCCCACTGAAAGGCAAGCGATCAACCTTCTCCTTGTGACATCAACGTGCGCCTCTAACTTCCTTGGACTCAAATATATGTTGTTGTTGTTGTTGTTGTTGTTTTTCTTCACATTTTCCAATTTTCTTCAATTCCCTTTCACTTTCCTCGCTCTTTTATTCCCACATTTGCACACAGAAAACGTGCTAACACTCACACACACACACACACACACACACACACACACACACACACACACACACACACACACACACACACACACACACCTAAGAAGACTAATAAAAGCAATGTGTGTGTGTGTGTGTGTGTGTGTGTGTGTGTTAGTACGTTTTTTGTGCGTAAATGTTTGAATGAGAGAGTGGTGGAGGTGAGGCGTGAGGGGGAATGAGGTGAAGGGAAGATAAAAGGACAGGAAGTGAGTGAAGTATTACCTGACTGAATAGACGAGCGCAATAACAATAATTTACGAGCTAACAACACACACACACACACACACACACACACACACACACACACACACACGCGCACGCTCACCCTTGACTATAAAGCAATTATTGGCTTACTTTGGCTTTTTGAGTTCAGAACTTTAGCTAACTGATTGAATAGACGAGAGTAATAATGATAACTTACTTGTCCACACACACACACACACACACACACACACACACACACACACACACACACACACACACACACACACACACACACACACACACGCCATTAAGCTTTTATTGGTCTTCTTCGGTTTTTTATTTTCAAAACTTCTGGTTTGTTAAAAAATTCCCACACTTCATATCTTCCTTTCTCATTAACTTAGTTTCCTTCATTATTTTCTTCTTCTTCTTCCTTTTCTTCTCATTTATATGCTTGCTTTAATTAACTTGCTTTTCCCTCCTTGTTTTCTTTTCCTTCTTCTTCCTTTTATTGTCATTTATATACTTACTCTAATTAACTTACTTTCCTTCCCTTATTTTCCTTTCCTTTCATTCTCCTTTATATACTTACTCTAATTAACTTCATTTCCCTCCTTTTTTTTTCTTCCTCTTCTTCCCTTCATACTCATTTTTATGCACTTACTTTAATTTACTTACTTTCCCTCCCTTATTTTCTTTTTCCTTGCATTCTCATTGATGTATTTACTCTCATTTACTTAGTTTCCCTCCCTTACTTTTCTTTATCCTTTCATTCTCATTGATATATTTACTCTAACTTACACTCCCTCCTTATTTTGCCTTCGATTCTTTTTCGTATATATACTTACTCGCTTCCCTATTTGTTCAGTCTATTTTGCACACGTTTTTTTTCTTTTTTATATCTTATTTTCCCTGTTTTGCTTCCTTACTTATTTTTTTCTTACTTTTTATTTCTTTTTGGGTGTTTCCTTTTTCACATTTCACTTGGCCGGTATTATTTCATTCGCCACCTCCATAACTACAAGAATCATAATTTTTTCGTGTTTTTTTTCCCTTTTTGAGTCTTTTTTCTTTGTTTCGTCTCCTTTTTGACCGGTATTACTTTATCACCACCGCCTTAACTACAAGCATCATCTCCTCCTCCTCCTCCTCCTCCTCCTCCTCCTTCTTTTTTTCTCTACTGCGGTATTGTCAGGTATCAATCACAAAGCAGGGGTGGCAATAACACGATTTTTCATGTACTGTATATTATATAAAATTTCAATGCAGTTTTGTTTTCTATTCTGCACTGAATATTAAATTTCCTTCTAATCCTGGCTGGAGGGAACAGTGGATGGGAGGAGCCTTCGTGTCTCTTTTGCTCTTTTTTGTATGTTATTTACGTATTTCATTGTGTAGTCCCTCAAACAGCTCCGTGGAAACTGGTATGCCTACATTCATTTGTTCCTCCTTTGTGTGTGTTAGTGCTGCTCCTCTTCCTCCTCCTCCTCCTCCTCCTCTTCCTCTTCTTCCACTTTCTCTTCCGCCATCATCTGCGTCTCTTTATTTCTCGCTAATTCAGTTTTCATTGTTATCGTTCCCCTCACACTTTACGTACATTTGGTGCTAATCACCTTTCCACGCACCTGTCCCTGCGCTCCTCTATTCAATCCGTTGGTAATTCACTCAGCCCTCTTCCTTTTATCTTCCCTTCACCTCACCTCTTTCGCTCTCTCATTCCCACATTTGCTCACCTATCCATACGCACACGCACGCACACGCACACACACACACACACACACACACACACACACACACACACACACACACACACACACACACACTCACGCACACACCAGTCCTTTCCCTTCTACTTTACTCATTTCTCATAATCCCCAAAGGACCTGTTCTGTCGTTCACTTTACCAGCAAAAATGAAAATTAAAACTGTGGATGCATTTTTTCCCGCGCAATAACTATTCAGCGTTTATTTCATTTATTTTATTTATCTTATTCTATTTATTTTTTTTCCTCTCCGGGTAGCCTGCAACGAATGGTTTTGTCTCCCCTCTGCTGATAGGTTTATTTAATTAGTTTTTACGGATGGCGAAACGCAGAGGACGCGGCAAAGTAAACTGTAGCAAGGCAGGGTGGCGGTCACACAGGACACTGGTGCATGTAAATAGGAAAGGCACACACACACACACACACACACACACACACACACACACACACACACACACACACACACACACACACACTCTCTCTCTCTCTCTCTCTCTCTCTCTCTCTCTCTCTCTCTTAATGAACGAAGGATGAAATGAGATCTAATTGAGATTTTTAAAATAGTAAAGGAAAGAAGGAAGGAAGGAGGAAAGAAGGAAGGAAGATAGGAAAGAAGGAAGGAACAACATAAAAACTTAATTAAACGTCAAAAAAGAAAAAAAGAATAGATGAGTAGAAGTTCGATAAAGGAGGAGAAAAAGATTAATTGGTACCACACTTCATTATTTGTTCTTCTATTATTATTATTATCATTCTTTAAAGCGCACACACACACACACACACACACACACACACACACACACACACACACACACACACACACACACACACACACACACACATTGTTATTATACATGCATATTTACCACGCTTAAACACACGCTGATAATAGTCTTTACAAGTGTGGCTGACGAAATATGTTGCGCAGTATTATGACGGTTAAATTTAGAGTGAGATACAGTAACTAACATGACACAAAAAAGTTTCTTACTCATCAACTGTCTCTCTCTCTCTCTCTCTCTCTCTCTCTCTCTCTCTCTCTCTCTCTCTCTCTCTCTCTCCTTTAGCTTTCCTCTTCAATGCAATAAACAAGGAGGACGATGTGTGGATAGAGGGAGAGACATAGAGAGTGGGGAAGGGAATGCACGCAGCAATAGAAAGGGAAAGGAGATTCATAGATAAACAGTTGGAAACAAAGCGAAGCAGATAAACTTTCTCTCTCTCTCTCTCTCTCTCTTACCATGATTTTTCCAAGGCCACAGAGACGATTAGCGGC
>NC_059289.1:10455925-10458425 GCF_017591435.1 Portunus trituberculatus | reverse complement strand
AGAGAGAGAGAGAGAATTTGTGCTACGTGTGATAAAAAAAAAATCTTCCTTTTACCTTCATTCTTTCTTGGAATCTAGAAACAAAAAATAAAACCTGAACATAAGTCAACTTTTGAAAATGAGTAGTCGTAAGCAATCTAGAATGTCAGTTTTCGCCGTTTATGAGGTGGAAGCAGTTAAGAGAGAGAGAGAGAGAGAGAGAGAGAGAGAGAGAGAGAGAGAGAGAGAGAGAGACAGACAGACAGACAGAGAGAGAGAAAGAGAGAAACCAATCAAAAGATTAAAAAAAACGGAAAGAGAAATGTTTTCCCTGGCAGCCTGGCAGTTAGGGTGAGGCAGATGAAGGATTTTTATTCCCCCTACGGTATTTTTTTCTTTTGTGTGTGTGTGAGTGTGTGTGTGTTGGTGTTGTTGTCACCCTCCTTTGTAAGGGCGGGGCGGGAGGGAGGTGAAGGGACGCAGGTGATGATGGAAGCAGGAGGAGGGTCACCTTAGCGTCTTTTTTTATGCACGAGGGTCACTGGCCGAGGGAAACAAAAGAAACTAAAGTATTATTGTCGAGGTAAGTGCTCATGAGAGAGAGAGAGAGAGAGAGAGAGAGAGAGAGAGAGAGAGAGAGAGAGAGAGAGAGAGAGAGAGAGAGAGAGAGAAACAACAAAGTACAAAAGGAAACTATTTCTTTATACATGAAAAAAAAAAAAACGACTATCAGACGTCCACCTTTACATTCTTCCCAAGACTCAGAAAGCGGCGTAAGTTTAACAGACATTGGAGAGAAACAAAGGCAGAAAGAGACATTGGAGAGACTCACATTGGAGAGGCAGACATTGAGAGACAAAGAGACATTGGGCAGACAGAAAGAGACACTGAAGAGACACACAATGGAGAAACAGAAAAACAGGAAGAGACAGACATTGGAGAGACACAAAGATAGAAAGAGACATTGGAGAGACAGAAAGCCAGGGAGAGACAGACATTGGAGAGAGAGAAAGAGACATTGGACAAACAGACAGGGAAAAACAGACATTGAAAAGACAAAGAGACAAAAAAGAGACATTAGAGAGAGAGAGACACTTTTGAAGACGAAGACATTGGAGAAAAAGGAAGAGACATTGAAGAGATAGACATTGGAGAGACAGAAACAGACATAGGAGAGACAGAAAGAGGCATTGAACAGACAGACGTTGGAGGGACAGACATTGAAGAGAGACATTGAAGAGACAGGCATTAGAGTGACAGACATTGGAGAGACAGAAAGACGAGGAAAGACAGACGTTGGAGAGATAGAAAGAGACATTGGAGAGACATAAAGACAGAAAGACAGGGAAGGGAGGAGCTACGAGACCGCTAACAAAAAGAGACAGGTGACAAATGGATAGAAAGAAGAGAAAAGAAAGGTCAGTGGAATATAAAGAAAGGAAAAACAAAAAGAATAATAAAAGCAACACGGAAGAGAGAAAAAAAAAGTAAGATGAAAGAATAAAATATGATGTTGATTGATGTCACGAAAGAGAGAGATCGCCGATGTGTGTGTGTGTGTGTGTGTGTGTGTGTGTGTGGGTGGGCATTCCCTCTGTTCTTTCCTTTTTTGTCTTTACTCAGGTCATGTCATGCCTTTGGATCGTTTTGTTGCAGTTTCTATTTTTTCAGCAAGTTAGCCTGCATTTCCCACGCTCCCCTTTTTTTTTCTCTAAACCCTGTCTCTCTCTCTCTCTCTCTCTCTCTCTCTCTCTCTCTCTCTCTCTCTCTCTCTCTCTCTGCTATAAAACGCGGCGTTGCAATCCCAAAATTTTGCTGCCAGAACCAAAAGAGGTTAAAATTCTTTCCATAGCTTCATACTTTTCTGACATTTGCCCTTCCATTTCCGTCTTCCCTCACTACTGCTTCACTATTGGCACCTTTCATCTCACACCAATCTCGAACATAAGAGCGCTCTGAACGCTGTCAAAAACGAAGTGAACGGTGAGTGGAGCGGAGTGGAAAGAAAAAGTTTTTTATAGGTCATGGAGACCGGCCAAGCGCACACACACACAAAAACTCCGCTTATAATATCGCTCACAAAAAACGAAACAGGAGAACCAGAAGAGTCAGCAATTCATTTATTTATTCAGTTTTTCAGGTGTCTTGATGCTCCCCTGTTAAAAAAAAATTGTGATCATAGGCGGGAAGAAAGAGAGTCAGGCTGTGAATCCCAGAATTTACCTTTCAAGGGGATAGAAGGGAGAAGATATTGATTAACTCCTGGATTAGTAAGATGGACAGAGTGGTGCTGAGAGGAAAGAGAGAGTCTTGTGTAGAGGCCACGAGAGGAGGTACTAGCATACGTGGAAGCAATTTTATCAAGAGAAGAGACGTAGAATTTCAATTTGAGATTTTTTCTAATTAAGGACAGTCAAAGTACTTTCAGTGTAAAGGAGAAAGACAGCTGAGGAACAAGTGGAGGGGTAAAGAAATTCAATTTGAGGCATCGAACATTTGTCGTGGCTTGTTCTGAAATAAT
>NC_059289.1:10435925-10445925 GCF_017591435.1 Portunus trituberculatus | reverse complement strand
TCCCCACGCATGCAAATTCCGATAATGATTAGTAATTCTCGGCTGATTGTGCTATATTTCCACAGAGAATCCTTCGGTGTTACATGTTAGTTATTCATCGACGAACCCAACTTTTGTGGAGATATTTTCTTCACACAAAGGTAAAGCTGTCCTAGCGGTGGTACCACGTTCTGCAAACCACTGAAAGATAAATTCTCTCTAGGGGCCAATTACTTTTAGCTTTTCATATTTTACTCGCTTCTTTTTATGTAAGAGGGACTTTGGCACAGGACAGCAAAAAGTTTATAGAAAAAAAAAAATGCTCACGAAAGGTGTCAGTCTGAATCCCCAAAATCATTCGAAAGAAAAAAATGATGAGGAAAAGTCCCTGAAAACCTTCGTTCCTAAAGCAGGAAGTAGGAAGAAATACAGACGCTGGCAGGGAGTTGTATGGTTTGCTGTAGTTCATTCTTAGTCACGAAATGAACTCCTGTTTGATCCTGCAGTACTGAAGGGATTGAAATAGTAGTGACTGTGCCCATTAACCTTTTGCCCTCCATTGACCAATAAAATGCCAATAAAATGATCTAATATTCATATAGATATAGGATTCATGAGACTGTGACGTCACTAATGAGGCAAGTGTTCATCCAAAAACCGAGAGACAACATGTACTAATAGGATACAAAACCTCTTAGTGATCTGGAAAACGGTATTTATAAATCACTCTTACTCTCTCTACATGGAAAATACGCTTTCTGATTCAGTAAAATGTAAGATGTAGCTTCAACCACGTGAAGAAAAGAAATTAACACGCACACTTACACACACACTTACACACACACACACACACACACACACACACACACACACACACACACACACACACACACACACACACACACACACACACACACACATACACAGGTAGTAGTTTAGATAGTGAGGCATGCAGGCAGTAAGTCATTTGCACTCCTTCCTTTCTTCCTGCCTCGTCTCTCACTTTTGGCGGTATGTTTATCATTGTCGAGTGACTATTTGTTGCAACAGCTACTACCTGTTGCCTCTTAAGTGCAGTCTCTCTGGCGCCTGGAAGATAAAGGGCTCAGGAGGAGCAGTGAGTTTTGTGTAATGTTGTTTACCATCAGCACTCCTTGAAGGGCGACTCGTATTACCTGTCTCTTCATACTGATACGGAATCCTTATATTTATAGACAAAGAGCAAACGATAAATTAGTCAAAATCTTGTTTTAAGCGAGCAATGTAAGGTTCATTTGACCTAATATCGCCGCCAGAAAGAAGGGAGAATAGCGTCGTATTTTGTCACTCATTGCTTACCGGAAACTCAATATGCAATACCATTATCTTCCTTTTCTTTTTCCTTTCATTCCTAATTGTTTCGTAATAGAAAACCAAGGGTGGACAGACAGACGCTGATGACAAACCCTAGCAGCTTTCCTTCCTCTCCTCTGGGTGGGTTGGTAGAAGCAGCACGCGGTGAACGGCGTCTGGGATGGATTGGACGAAACGTGACACCGGCAGCTGGCTGGCGGATGTACGGCGGGAGGTGGAGTGGAGGAGCTTTGCAATGAAGGCAAAGGAAAGTGAAAAGAGATGAAAGGAGACTAGGATATTGTTCTAGAAACATGAGCACTCTGGAAGATTGACAGACACGGACACAAGACAAACGAATGGACACACAGTAACGAGATAAAAGAAATACTCGTTCGTTTACTACATTTAACTTGTTCGTAATTTTTATCCCTTTCAAGCACATTAACCACCAAAAAACACAGCAAACAAAATATTCTTGGCTTCCTTTACATGTGCAAGCAATGAAACAAGGAAACGAGAAAGATATAAGGCCACAAATGAGACAACAAAGATGTACAGACCAACAATTATCTAAATCTCCCAAAATTATTCTCTCCGCTTTGTGTCTTGGGGTTCGCTTCCTCCTCTTCTCTTTCCCCTCATTCGTATAGACTGGCAAGAAACAAAAAGAGGTAGAGGAGTAGAAATCTGACGAAATAGGTGATGCACTGGGTAGGGACGATGACGAAAACAACACTGATGATGACAACTGCAACAACAACAGTAGTAATAATAACAATAACAATAATAATGTGAGAAAAACAGGAGGTAGTTAATGGAGAGTCAAATTGCCAAACTAACTGGAAACTGACTGATGATTAATGACGTTGGGGGGGATGCGTGGAGATGGGGAGGTGTGAGGGGGGTGTGGAAGTGGGAAGGTGGGTGGGGTTGTTGACAGAGGACTGAAGGGACAACAGACGCTGATGGAGGCTGATGGAGAGAGTGTCGGAAAGGTGAAGACGGCCCAAGGAAAAGCTGACAGGAGATGCTTAAGAGGTGGGAACAGAGGTACTTAAAACTGAAGGAGGCGCTGACGGTGTAATTGGAGGTTACATAAGGTGAAGACACTGTGATCACCTGCTCTTTACCTGGATAATGAGTCCTTCGTGATGCCCTCTTTCATCTCACGAGCAATCCTGTCACTCTAATGAGGCGCCCTTCTCGTTCTTCTCGCTCCTTCCCCCGATCTATTTCACCTTCATCCCCTTTTATTTTCCTCCCATCTTCGCTCCCCTCTACTTTTCTGTTCCTTATTTTCCTTGCTTTTTGTCTATTTCTCTCTTTATCCTATTTCAACTATAATTGGTTCTCGTTCTTCATTTTTTGGTTTCTCATATTGTATTCTATTTCTCTTTTCTTTTTCCCTTTTCCTCTCATCGTCTCGTCTTTGTCCCTGTATTCCTTACTCGTCTATCGCATATCTTCTCTTTTTTTCTCGTTCTGCACGTCTTATTATTTGACATACTTGCCGTTCTTTGCCTTTCACACCTTCAATACGTTTTTTTTTTCAACATCCTTACCGCTTCTTTGCCTCCGATCCTCTTTTCATTGATCCTACAATGTCTTATTCGTTTTCTTCAGTCTTCTCGTTCACTCCCTCTGTACCTTCTTTCTCTTCCCCTCCTACTTTTCCACTACTTATTCCTTTTCCTCTTTCCTCCTCGTCCTCATTCCCTCTTTCTAGTTATCGTAGTGTTCCTTATGCGTAAACTCTGTATTTCTTCCTTCTTTCGTTCATTTCCTCCTTTCCTCCTTCTGTTTCCTTGTGATCTCTTCGCTTCTCTTTTCTTTCATTATCATCACCATGTGGCGAATGTATCCTTTCTCTTTTGATTCCTTGTTCACTTCTCATTATCTCTTTTCAACTCAATTCTAGTTCTTCGGCTCATTTTAAACGTGTGTGCGTTAATCAATATGGAGTGTAAGAAAATCTGAATACCTGATAGTATCTAAGCTTCCTTTTCATCTTTCGAGCGTAAACTGTGACGTAGTAATCACCGACCCAACAGACAGTTCCACCTTTACCTAAGCTGCTTCAAATTCAACACCTCACGTTACTCATATTTCACAGTTGTGCTTGAATTTAAGAGTGACTGACTGTACATCTCCAGCCTCCCTAGCACTACATACGGATCACCCTCTCACTCATAGCGTGGCGTTGTTGTGACATATTAACTTTTGAATAGTAGTAATCACAGCCTCAGCCGGCACCGCTGGGCGAGGTGATGTGGCTTTCGCGACACAGGGAAAGTTACCACACAGAAACTTCACCAATGGCGAGCGTTTCTTGCTGTTGAAAGACGGCCTTTGTGCTACGGCTGTTCGCAGTAATACAGCTGTGAGAGGGTCCGCGTGAGGAATATGATAAGGTTGAATAAACAAGTAGTAAACAATTCGCAACAAAAAATATAAATGAAAGAAAAAAAAAACTAAGTAAATCCCTTGGCGCAATTCATTTGTTGAGTGCCAAGGAGTGGTGAACCCGACTACCACAAACGAAATATTTTTACCACCCATACATCAAAATGTTAATATTCTGCATGATATTGTGCTGTCCAAGCCGCAAGAAGGGCAATTATTACCTTGCAGTTGCCGAAAGATACGTCAGCTCAGCAGATGAATAAGGTGAAGAAAACGCCTCGCAGCTAAGCGTCACACCCACGCTACGATCTGAACGGTGGGCGGGATATGTATTGTGCGTGACAGCAGCTCACTAGCTTCGCTACGAACATCTGAATATTTTAGCTCATCTTGTCTTGAATTTATTATAGTAAATGCATTAATCGTCCACAGTTGTCACCGAAGCATAATTTTGCCAATTAGGTCCTGGTCTCAAATAGCCACAGCTAAAGTTATATCCCCGTCCGATGCTTTGTTCAGATATCAAAAGAAAATAATGCACACACACACACACACACACACACACACACACACACACACACACACACACACACACACACACACACACACACGGTTAGGTTACCTAGGTTAGGTTAATGAATAAAAGGAAAATATAATCAAGCCTGAACCTCAACCACAACCTAACTATATCATGTACACTAATCAAAATCCCACACAAATTTCCGCGGCACACCAAGGAGACAATGGCGTTACACCAGCGCGCCGCGGCACAGACTTAATGAAGAAATCTCTGGTATAGACCGACTGAGGGTACGTTTATAAGATGACGCGTTCGTAACATGTATGCTTAAAATATGTGGGTTCTTTTCATTTTTATTTACGGCAGATCTGTACTGGTTCACTGTTTAATCAATGTGTAGTAATGTAAATACTTAATAAGGTAGATCAATGTTTGACTGTGTTGCACTGACCAAACAGTGAGTGAAGGGATGTTGTGTAGCCACGTTGGGAAGTGTTGCTATGAGATCAAGGTGGAGGAAGCCGAATGACGCACATGCCAACACACGCGTAACCAGCCACACTCTGAGCGCTCAGTCCACCCCCGCATCAGTGGTCGGCTTACTTGAGGGTTACGAAACGAACCGTGTCACCGCTCGTCTTTAAAATTCGCTGGTTTATCGGAAATTGGGTTTAATGAGGTTCGGTTTATGGAAGGTTTACTACATGGTCGATATGATGGTGGTGTTGTAACGATGATTTCCTGTTTTCGTAAGGACCAGCAGCTTGTAGAGGTGGAATGTTGCATGAGGCCTCGGGGCCTCACGGGGAAGGTGGCTATGGCTGGAAGGTGTCTTGTCTGTCTGTTTGTCTGTCTTGCTTCAACACTGCTGGAAGTGTGGTGCGTCAAGTCAGGAAGTGGAACAGGATCATTTGTGTTCATTTATTATTATTATTATTATTATTATTATTATTATTATTATTATTATTATTATTATTATTATTATTATTATTATTATTATTATTATTATTATTATTATTATTATTATTATTATTATTATTATTATTATCATTATTGTTATTACTATATTAATTTCATTGTTAGCAGTAGCAATAGCAGCGGCAGTAGTAGTAGTACTAGTAGTAAAAGTGGTTGCCGAGGCCGTTGTCATCGTTGTCGTTGGTGTCGTCGTGGTCGTCATGGTGGTGGTTCAGTGGCAGCACCTAGAATGGAGGTTTTACATGACCCTCACACTCCTCCTGACAAATTATGTCTGGTCTTTGAATTGCCGCAAGAAAGAGAGGACTGATAGAAGAGTCACGAGTGATTATTGTGTCACTACTTGAGCGATAGATAGCCCTGTTAAGGTGATGACATGACCCAACGCCTTGTCTGGAGCATTACACTCACACTTTCCAAACATGTAAGATGTCCTGCTGGTTTACGACGCTGGATGTTGTAATGGTCGTAAACGTCTCCTCCTTCCTGTATTCCAGGTGACTACCAGGAACATCAAATGGTGAAAACTACATTGCAACTCTGACCCTTTTCTAGTCACCAGCGAAGCAATGTTGGCGTAGCTACTGTTGTCTCTGCCTCCTCACCGCTGCCGCCATGCAGGTGGAGCGGGTGAGGAGTGTTTGCAAGTGCTCAGGCGAAGAATTATTCCTTGTTGGGGAGAGGTTCTGTGTCGCACGAGCAAAGCAAATGGAGATAGTAAGTCAGCAGCACAGTGTGTTCTGGCAAAGGGAACGAGCCAGACCCAAAATAGAACAGCCGCGGTAGTTTGAGAGGCGAGTTTGAATTGTCATGCTTTCCGAGGAGTTTTGTTATTGTTCTCACGGCAGCGGAACACACCGGTTAGTTCATGTAGGTGACTCAGGAATTCTAGTCGAGAACCAATAACAGCATAACAGTCGAGTGAAAGTGGAATATAATGAACTGTTCGTGGAGTTGAGTGCTGGTTCGAAGAATTATACACAGTGACAATAACAAATGGTGTTCCATGAGAAAATCGGTCTCAATTATGAGTACTTACAAATAATGGCCAGGTAAACGAGTGGAAATAACATTGGTAGGTAACATGGCATTTTTGACCGGTGAGTGAGTGCGTATTTGAAAGTTTCCTGTTGATGTGTTAAATTAATCACCACATTGAAACACGGCACCAGTGTCTCTTCAATCACCTGAATAAAGGGAATAGAAAAGTGAATAAGGTTCAACGAAGTTCAGTGTAAGAGAACGTTAGGACACCGTGACGAGAGAGGGCCATTCGCTGCCACCTACTCCACAAAAGTCGCTATATTGTTATTGTTATAGGGGTTTTATTATTATTATTGTTATTATTATTTCTATTATTATTATTATTATTATTATTATTATTATTATTATTATTATTATTATTATTATTATTATTATTATTATTATTATTATTATTATTATTATTATTATTATTATTATTATTATTATTATTATTATTGTTATTATTATTATTATTATTATTATTATTATTATTATTATTATTATTATTATTATTATTATTATTATTATTATTATTATTATTATTATTATTATTATTGTTATATTAATATTACAATTATTGTTACTGTTATTATTATCATTACCATTATTATTGCTGTTATCATCATCATTTTCATTATTATATCAATGTTATGATCATTATTTCAATTGTTGTTGTTGGTGTTGTTGGTGGAATGCACAACAGGACAAACACAGGTGAGTGGCGCGGGCCGGGAGGAAGGTCACCGCGGGCTGTGGTTGGACCTGGCCTGGGTCGCTGCGGTCATCACTCTGAGGCTAATTGTTCGATTAATGTCTAAATGACATGGCACTATCGTAACACTTCTGTGTTATACCACAGCCGCGTTGGCACGTCCCATTCACAACATGGTGAAGCAAAATGACTGTGTGGGTGGCAGTGTGTGCACTCACCCAGCGCCACAGGACCTAACGCCAGGCTGCGCCACAGCGGCGAGGCGCCTCAGCCTCACCATTTGTCATGAGACGCCAGAACATCGTCTCCCACATTATCGCGGTGTTTTGTTTTGCTGTCTTAGCTTCAGCTGAGTGTCGTGGCGGCGAAGCATCGGTGGCCCTTGTATGACCAGTGTTTGCCACAGGTGAGGAAAGTGTTGGCAGCCAGCAGTGACTGTGGCAAGTCTGTGTTCGGCGTCTTCGACCCAAGACTCTTTAGTCAGCCGGCCTTGGCCCAGACCACAACTTGATAAGAAAAAAAGAGCAACAGCATCACCACCACCGCCGCTACCACCACCAATACTACCATCACCACCACCGCCGCCGCTACCATCACCAATACCACCACCACCACCACCGCCGCTACCACCACCAATACCACCAACACCACCACCACCACCATCACCACCGACACCACCACCACCACCACCACTACTGCTGCAACTAATACACAAATCAGAAAGAAATAAGATGCAAATGGTTAGACCAACCCAGAATTCAAAGAAAATATAACTCCCTTTCCGCCACAGTGGCCTTCCGACCCCCTTTCCTCCGCAGCCCTTAACTCTAAGAGGGTCGGGGGAGTAGGAAAGGGGTCGACGGGCTGGGGGTGGTAGAGGGACACAAAAGGAGAGTCGCCTGTGCGTGATGTGATACAAAGTAATGAATATGGCGACACGTTCTCTTCCCCCCATCATACATTAGTCATCGCCTTTATTCACATATTCTCTCTCATGTTCTCTCTCTCTCTCTCTCTCTCTCTCTCTCTCTCTCTCTCTCTCTCTCTCTCTCTCTCTCTCTCTCTCTCTTCTCATTAGGTATCGCCATAACTTCCAGCTGAGGCAGGACAGGACCGGCTCGTGTGAGGACACCATTCGTCATTGGCGCAAGAAAACTCATCTAGGCAAGCATTGTTGTGTAAAAGTTACTGCTCGTTTCTATATTTTCTTTCTTCCGTTTTTCTTTTTCCCTTTTTTTTTTCCCGTGTTAGGACATGGCATTTCGTAATCAGTTTTCTTTTTCTCTTCTTTTCTTTTTATTCCGTTGTCTTCCTTTAGTACCTCATTACCGACCACATTAATCTCTTTTTTTCTTTCGTTAAGGGGACGTGGAGGATGGTTTTTATGTTTCCAAGTTCGCAGAAGAGCAGTGGTAGACAAAAATAAGGGAAATAAGACACGAGTTTTTTTTTTTATTAGTTATATCCTTCTCTGGGTCATAATATTATCATGATGCTCCATATGTTTTTCACCTTTCTTGATATGATCTTTTTTTTCTCTCTCTCTCTCTCTCTCTCTCTCTCTCTCTCTCTCTCTCTCTCTCTCTCTCTCTCTCTCTCTCTCTCTCCCCTCTTTTTTCTTCTCACGTTGATAACAAGACGCCGCCGCTGGACACGCTATTCCACATATTTCCTACGGTAAATGGCAACGGTGAGAACACAATATCAGGGCATTGTTTGTGTGTAACCAGGAATCTGTTTGACGGTTCCGCACTCGCTCTCGTTCACTGAGGAAGAAGAAAGCAAAGAGAAAATGAATATAAGGCTTCAGGTTGTGGTGGCTTGGAAAATAGCCAAAGGAATCAATGTTCTTGCCCCGATAAGTGGCTGCGATAGTGGTGATAGCAGTCTTTGCCCCTAAAACTTCTGATGGGGGGATGAAAGTTGAAAAGTAAATGGGTGGCTCTTATCACTGAGTGTTGATATAGGCCCGGCGTTGTCCACTCTGTTTGTGTGTGTGTGTGTGTGTGTGTGTGTGTGTGTGTGGGTGGGTGTGGGTGGAGAGCGGATTACGTAACGCAAGAGATGAACCGTCCTGAATAGTCTTTGATTGTCCTGTTTTAGTAAGCTGAATGTTAAGTAAAGAGGTTAAATTCATAGTTCGTGGCGATGTGGGAAGGAACAGCTCTGGTAATTAATGTGTCTCTTCCAAGCTTACTCGTATTCAAGTTTTTCTTCTTTGTGTGAAGGAAAGAACTTTTATTCCTTCTGCGTGTTATGATCATTGAAGAAACACGTATTAATTACCTTGGAATCTATTGGCAACCTTTCCGCGGTGGATGATTCTCACTAACACTGACGACTATTTCATAATCACTAGCTTCGGTTACAAACGTGTGAACGCGTCTCATCGAAGGCAGGAAATGGTATGAGAAGAAAAGCAATATACTAACACGAGAATCATGAGCACGAACAGAGGCAGAGGCAGCAGGATATGATTCAGGAAATATCGCTGCCATGTCCTCAGAAATGCAATATTTTCATCAAAGACTCATGGCTCGCTGGATCAGAGGAGTAGAGGGAGAGGGATGAATTGAGGGGCGGGTGTGACGAGTTGCACCAGCAGGGTCCAGCAGCAGCTCCTCAGTCCTCAGTCCTCAGTGCTCACGGCCCTTTTCCCAGCCAGTACACGGCTCAGAGCGAAGCCAAGCGGACGTGCGCCACTCTCCGGTACCGCCCGCCTCTCGCCCTCACTAGTTTCAAGTAGCTTCCCTACAACACACTGCGTCTCACGGTGGCGCCGCTAATTCCTGGATAACTGTGCCGGCTGCGTCTACAGACTTCTTGGCCGTATACAACGTTAATTCTCAGGTGACTAATATGAAAAACCGTGAGCGATTTTACGGTAGATTCCGTTTTTTGACGCTCCGCTTATTTTCTTTTTTCCATATCCGGTTCTGAGAAAACTGAAATGGTACCTTGTAATTACTGTCATTACTAAACAAAGAAAACTTGTGTTGTTTGGAATATGTCGATACTGAGAAAGACGCGAATTTAAAGAAGAAAAGAAA
>NC_059289.1:10428425-10430925 GCF_017591435.1 Portunus trituberculatus | reverse complement strand
GAACTGCGCACTTTACTTACTTGAATGTTACGTAAATTATATGTTTTAATTTCACCTCGTGTATTTGACTGTGTGCTTGGTAAGTAATGAGAAGTTCCGCACAGTAGGAGTGTGAACAGCGAGCGTGAGCTTCCAGGGCAGACAGCGGACGGTCGACGCTCATTTTCCGCCTATAAACCTTCACGTACACTACTGCGTCAGGTTCATTTTGTTAAGCTTATTTTTCTACTCTTGGTTAGCAGCATGCCAAGATTGTCATTATTAACCCCCTTCAGTACCAGGACGCACTTTCATATTTATTCTGCTTACTGTTTGGTGATTTTATACAGCTTCAGAAACTTAGGTGGGGATTGAAATAGTGAATATTCTGGCCATTAATCTTCTAACCTCCATAAACCCTTCCTAATGTCAATAAAATCGTCTAGTCACACCAAAAATTCATGATAAAAATGTATTACAGTACTGAAGGGGTAAATGCGATGGGTCATTGTCAGCGCATAGGGCGATACTTTCATGGCTTGAAATCAATTTGTAATTCATGCTCATGAGTGACATAGTTATAGAAATGTCCCTCCTCCTCCTCCTCCTCCTCCTCCTCCTCGTCTGGAGAATTATGTGATGGAAGAGAGAGAACCAACAAATCATGGAAGATGAAGAAGGAACTATATCATCACAAATGGCTGACACACAATCATATATGAAAACCCAAAACTGTAAATATGAACGTTGAAATAAAAAAAAGCACAATCATGTAAACACAGACCTTGAAACACAACAACGAAATGCGTCATAGGTAACTTACCAGAAAACGAGGTGAACGAAGATGTCTTTCCTTCATGAAAAGTGTGTATATCATCGAGAAGTAAAAATAGAATATTAGCGAGGGCGAGGGAGGACACAGGATGACAGTCATTAAGAAGAATTAAAAGGGATCGAGGTTAACTCCTTCAATACTGTGGCACATTTTTACCCTGCAATTTGTGTACGATTAGACGATTTCATTGACATTAGGAAGGATCTTTGGAGATCAGAAGATTAACCCTTTCAGTAACATACGAGTTTCCATATGCATTCTGCTTACTATCTGGTGATATTATACATCTCCAGAAACTTGTGTGGGGATTGAAATAGTGAAGACCGTGGCCATTAATCTTCTGACCTCCATAGATCCTTCCTAATGTCAATAAAGTTATATAATCGTAGACAAATCTCAAGATAGAAATGTGTCCTAGTACTGAAGAAGTTAATGGCTACAGTTTTCACTATTCTAATCCCCGACATAAGTTTTTGAAGCTGCATGAAATCACCAAATAATAAGTAGAATGCATATGGAAACACGTCATGGCACTGAAGAGGTTAAGGAAGAGAATGAGGTCAAAGTGTGTGGTGGATGAGGTGCCTTGAATGTGGCGGGAATGTCACTTAGGTGGCTCCTGAGGGACGTATTGATGCCGTTAATAGTAATGGCCATTAGATATGTAATCTGTACAATAACACCACCACCAATACCCTCCAGTGTATTTGTCGTGCACCACTACGCCACCTTTAATGGTACCTGCGCCAAGTGCTCTGCTATAACTGCCCATCACCCAAATGTGCCCCAGAAGCTCGCCGATAATAAAAACTCTTTTTAGTGTGTGTGTCTGTGTGTGTGTGTGTGTGTGTGTGTGTGTGTGTGTGTGTGTGTGTGTGTGTGTGTGTGTGTGTGTGTGTGTGTGTGTGTGTGTGTGTGTGTGTGTGTGTGTGTGTGTGTGTGTGTGTGTGAGAGAGAGAGAGAGAGAGAGAGAGAGAGAGAGAGAGAGAGAGAGAGAGAGAGAGACAGATAGACAGGTAGACAGACAAACTGGGGAGGCAGAATCATTCAACAAAGAAAGAAAGAAAAAGAAAAAAAGAAAAAGAAAGCAGAAGATCGAAGCGACAAGAGCTTAACAACGTTCCTTTACGCTTAATATGAGAGAGGAGAGAAGAAAGAGAAAGAGAGAAAGAGGAAGAGGAAGCCGCGACGACATGGAAAGCTATTCGACCAAAAATGTGTCGCGAAACGTGTCATGTCTCGAAGGGAAATGATAATGAGACACGGACAGCGATAACCAGAACGAGAAAAAAAACCCTGAATGATCTATAACTTCTGAAACAATAATGTGGAAAGAAATGTCATTCAGAGACGTCAAGTGAAGGAGTCCTGTCGAAAGAGGCGAGCGAAAGAAGCGAAAATACTCGAGAGGAAAGAAAGAGCCCGTGGAGGGAAAGGAAAGAGACGAAGTGATGTAAGGGACGATATATTTGCTTGAAAGAATACGATGATATGCAGAGGCTTTGAAATGCATAGGATGAAGTTCTTGTCAGGCGGAGGACTACATGCTGCGAGAAGAGAATTTAAGATAGCCAAGCCCTTCTCGTTCATCCCTCAATACTTCACTTCACTCCTCTCCCCTTCACTGCAATCTCTTCTTCACCTCCTTCATCCTCCACTTCATTCCTTCTCTACCCCGGCTCTTCA
>NC_059289.1:10413425-10423425 GCF_017591435.1 Portunus trituberculatus | reverse complement strand
ACAAGTACAGGCACATTCCTACAGACTGTAACTAGAGGTACAAACACTACAAGTAGCGGTACGGGTACTACAGGCGCCAATTAATATCATTACAACATTATTGTTACAACCACTGAAAGACGTGAACGATTTACTGTCACTGTTGTGTGTTCCAGCTTTAGTAGAAACTTAAAAGTAGTATTAATGGTAGTAACAGCAGAAGTGGTAGTAGCAGTGGTTGTATTGTGGTAAAGGTAGCAGTAACAGCAGCAGCAGCAGCAACAGCAACAATAACAACAGCAGCAGCAACAAGAGCAACTCTAAACACTCCTCACTAAGTCTCTCACCTCACCTCCAGTAAGCAAAGCCGCTCAAAACACGCGCCTCACATCCATAATTCTGTAAAGTGAACAGCTGGTCCCACTTTACTAAACCTCCTTGCGTGTGAAATCCCCATTATGGCGCCGCGAGAAAAAAGACAGAGAATATCATTACCTCCCACGCATAAAGGGACGAGGGGAGAGGAAAAGGGGGAAGAAGAGGAGGAGGAGGAGGAGGAGGAGGAGGAGGAGGAGGAGGAGGAGGAGGAGAAGGAGGAGGAGGAGGAGGAGGAGGAGGAGGAGGAGAAGCAAACACAAGACATGAGACAATGATTTCAAGCGTTCCAGTTTGGCCTGTTGAGTGGCGGAGTAACAATTAGCTTTCATGTGAATATTACTGCACCTGATATGAACCTGCAGGGTGACGCAGGCCGCAGGGGAGGGGAGGTGCAGGAGAGGGAGGGGAAAGTAAAGGCAAGGAGTGGAAGTCACGGAAGATTTCTGTAATGTATTGTTTAAAAGAATTGCTTTTTTCGTTGTTGTTATTATTTCATTAATGTTATTATTATTATTATTATTGTTATTATTATTATTATTATTATTATTATTATTATTATTATTATTATTATTATTATTATTATTATTATTATTACTATCATTATTGTTAGTATTATTATTATTATTATTATTATTATTATTATTATTATTATTATTATTATTATTATTATTATTATTATTATTATTATTATTATTATTATTATTATTACTATTATTACTATCATTATTGTTATTATAATTAATATTATTATTATTATTATTATCATTATTATTATTATTGTTATTATTGTTATTATTGTTGTTATTATTACTATTATTATTGTTATTATTATTATTATTATTATCAATGTTATTATTATCAAAATAGTTGGGAATTTTACTCATTTCTTCCCCAGAACAAACTTTCCATCAAATACCTTTAATAAACATGTTATTTCTCTATACCTCGTCCTTTATATCGAAGAACATTCTTTGAGAGTCAGTGATGGCTTGGCTGGCTTTCTTTAGTCTTTAGTTACACAGTGTCTCTCTTGAAACATGCATTGTTACACGAGTTTGATTCATGAGAGAGTGAAGACACCTGTTAACTTGCACTTATTGAGGACGAACAAAACACAGACTTAGCCGGTCAAAGCAGGAACAGGCAAGAAATGTACAAGTGAAAGGAGGGAAAGGGAAGGAAAGAGGGAAGTCACTGGTAACGCTCGTCAGGTAAAAACCAATAGATCCATCCTAAATTATGCCAAATGTTGTTGCTCGTTTCGTTTCAACACTAACATTTTCATGAATTGGGGGGCCGCCGTGGTACAGTGGAACCATGCGTGCTTTGGCATCCTAGAGGTCTCCAAGCGCACGGGTTCGAATCCTGTCCACGGTCTGAGTGTAGGTTGGGCTTCCTCACTCGGGGCAACGGTTTCCTAGCGGGTGGGCTTTAAGATAGGAGGCACCCTAAAAAGTATCCCCTTTAGCCCAGAAATTCCCGTGAAAAGCCCACATGGTATAAAAAAAATAATCATAGAGCCGCCGTGGTATAGTGGAACCATGTGTGTTTTGGGGTCCGAGGGGGTCTCCAAGCGCACGGGTTCAAATCCTGTCCACGGTCCGAGTTTACGTTGGGCTTCCTCACTCGGGGCAACGGTTTCCTAGCGGGTGGGCTTTGAGATAGGAGGTACCACAAAAAGTATCCCTTTTAGCTCATAAATTCCCGTGAAAACCCCACATGATATAGATAAAAAAAATCATAAACAATGTCTGCACAAATCAATACATCTACTAATAATAAAATGAAGAAGGGCTCTCGCTTTCAGAGAGGGCTGAAGAAGCTCCTGTGCTGCTGCTGGTGCAAGGCCCAGCAGCAGGACGAGGAGGCCGATGAGTACGTGGTTGTTGAACCTCCGCACCAGGATGAGAGAGAGAAGGATGGTGTGCGTGAGGAAAGTGACAGCCTGGCTGACAGCACCTCGGAGACGGCCCCGTCACTGCCAGTGATGTGTGGCCAGTCTCCTGAGAGCGAGTCGGCCCAGAGCTTGTCTGAAGAATGCGAGGCACTGGAAGATCCTGTGCGCGAGGAAGAACAAGCTTTCTTTGACAAATCCTTGATTGAGAAAATTTATAGTCTGATTGAAAACCCTCTTAAGCCATCAGCGACAGAGGCTCCAGGGTGTGTCGAGCAGCAATTAGGCGAGACCGAGATGCAGTCAGAGCGCTGTGCTGCAAGACGTCGACGACGAAGGAGGAAGAAGAAGAAAGTGTGGCACGACGAGAAGAACGATGGCGGCGAGTGGCAGCTGGTGTGCAAGAAACAGACACAGAAGACCCAGGAAAGAGAAACGCTTGCTGCCATCACATCCGCTAAGCCCGAGACACAGAGCGTCTCCCGCAAGGCCAAAGAGACGCGCCGAACCAATAAGTGCCAGCGTCAGGAGCAGCGTGACAGAGTGCGTCTGTCTTGGCAGGAGAGCACGGTGAAGGTGGTTGTGCCGGTGGCCAAACAGACGCCGTCACGTTATCGGCACCGGGGGAGACGGGATCCGACAGATGCAGCAGCAGTACCCTGCCGTGCGTGTGTCAGTGCCCCTCCCGCAGGACCTCACGTCCCGGGAAGTAATCATCGAGGGACCCAAGACACGGGCTAACGCTGTGGCGCTGCTAATCACCCGCCGCCTGCAGAAGAGAAGCTGCGCGAGGCAGAGCAGCGGCGCCAGGAGAGGAAGAAAGTGGTAATAAAGGTGGAGGTGGCACCCGACTTGCGGCGCCACGTGGTGGGTCCTGGAGGCGAGGCGCTAAGGAGACTGGCACAGGAACACCCTGCCGTCAGGGTGTCGGTGCCGCCTCCCACCGACACTCAGACCAGCAATGTGACCATTAGGGGGGCGCGCCATGAGGCTGCCCTAGTGGCAGACTGTATCAGGGCATCTTTGCAGGCTACAGGCCAGCGCCGGAGGCAGCCGCACCACAACAAGAGAAAGCAGTGAGGAGGTTAGTTGGGCAAGGTTGGGTTAGATTAGGATAGGTTAGGTCAGGTTAGGTCTGGTCAGGTCAAGTTGGATAAGAATTAACACACTGCACCGTGCAGTGAAGATAAACGAGTAATTGAAATGGGTAGATTGTGTAACAGATACACAAATAGATGTATTGATAATTTATATCTCTAAATTTTTCATACAATCTCATTTACATTATACGTTGTCTTCCTCTTAGGAATTCGTGAAGACGCTCACTGATGAAGATGTCTGTGGCATTTTATTGTCTTTTACTTATCTACTTTCTTTGCGGCAATGTTCATTTATGAGACATAAATTATGATAACAGCACACACACACACACACACACACACACACACACACACACACACACACACACACACACACACACACACACACACACAACACAAACACCACAATAACGACGGAGTAATTACCTTTGACACACAGACAGACACACAGAAACAAATATTCCGCCTGAGGGCATAGACATGTCTGTTCTCTCCCTTTCTAGCTCACTCCCTTCCTCCCAGATATTACTCGCTCACTCCCTCTCCTCCTCTCCATTTATCCATCTACCCATTCTACCGCTAACTATATTGAGAGAAAGAGAGAGAAGAGAGAGAGAGAGAGAGAGAGAGAGAGAGAGAGAGAGAGAGAGAGAGAGAGAGAGAGAGAGAGAGAGAGAGAGAGATGTGCCAACATATTAGATCGATTGACTTTTTAGCTAGTTCTTTATAGCCGCAAAACACGCTGAGTTAACACGCCCAGTTACATTTATAGGCGGCATAATGACTGATGCCATCAATTTTCTGGGCGGAGAGCGGCACAATGGGAGAAGAGGATAAATGGTATAGAGAAAAGTGGGTATGTGAGAGAGGAAAAACGGTGGAGAGAGGAGACGAAAAGGAGAAGGGGAGGGAGAAACAGGTTGACAGAGAGAGGGAAAACTAAGGGCGAAAAAAGCAGAGGGGAAGGGAAGAAAGGGGAGAGAGAGAAGTGAAAATGAAGGTGGAAAAAGAATGTAGTGGGATAACTGGAAGAGACATTTTGTAAAAGGGGAAAGAAGATATGAAAATAAAGAGAAGATAGAGACGAAAATATTCTGTAAGTGAGCTGTATGGAAAAAAAAAAAAATGCTAGAAAGACCAACCCTTTTGACATACATACATACAGAGAGACAGGGGAGAGATAAGAAACGCATAGAAGATACAAAGGAGAGGAGTATAAATGTGAAGCACAGGGGGAAAAAAGGAGAGGAAGCTAATAAAAGGTAGGACAAAAGATGAGAGAATAAGAGAGCATCAAGAAGGATATTAGTGTTCTCAAGATGAAGATAGCCCCGAGAGGAACGACAAGTAAAGTAGAGGAAGATTACAAAGGAAGAAAAAGATACATAGATTTGAAATAGGTGATGTATAGCCCTATAATTCTCCTTTTTTTTTTTTTCTTACGTAGGGAAGAGGGCCAGCCAAGGACAAAAAAAAAAAAAGTAAAAAAAAAAGGCCCACTTGAGTGCTGGCTCTCTAAAAAGTGTATAGAAAAGAGCCAAACCGTCAGCCAAAATTAGGGGAGCAAATGCCTCGATACCTCCCTTTTGTGGTGTTAGATTACTGTTACCTATTGTACTGTACATTGCTATTTGTCTGTATATACATTTTTTATATGACTTTACCGTTCTTATATTTTCACTGTTTTTCGTGATATCTCCAAAAATCAGATTCAATTTATTTTTGTTGTAATCGATATTATATTTCTTTCCCTCATATTTTGCACATTTTTTGAGGCTCATATTTCGTCATTACCTATCATTGACCTCTTTCATCCCTCAGTACTTGTATATTAAGTCCTAATGCTACACACACACACACACACACACACACACACACACACACACACACACACACACACACACACACACACACACACACACACACACACACACACACACTGAAACTGTCTAGGATGTGTGGGATATTGTACAAGATACGGAATCAACTCACAACTGAAGCCCTACTGAGTATTTACTATACATTCTGCTATCCTTATTTTATTTATTGTGTCTCAGTTTGGGCCTGCACTTGGCCGTCTTTCATAAATAGATTAAACATAATTAAAAAAAAAAATTTTGCGATGTATATTTTGTATGGGTAAATTCGACTCAACATCCACAGTTTTTTCTAATCATAAACTATTGAATTTCTTCGATATTCATAAGTGTTTTGTCCTTTTCTCCATCTTCAAATTCATTAAAAGATATCCAAATAATAACCTATTTAAATGTGTAGATTCACCGTATGCAACAAGAGGTGGGAACTTGAATTTGGAGTGCCCGCAATTCCGCACACAGTTATTCAAGCACAGCATATTTTACTTTGGTCCACAGCTATGGAATTCCTTGCCTCCTAATATAAAAGATATTACTAGTATCAGTTACTTTCAGTTTAAAAGAAAACCAAAGAACATTTCCTTAGATGTTTATAACTAGCAGCTTGCAGTCCATCATTTATTTGTATTGTATGATAAATTTACTTTAAAGCTGGATATAAATTATTCAGGAAGTATATATATATATATATATATATATATATATATATATATATATATATATATATATATATATATATATATATATATATATATATATATATATACATATATGTGTATGTACGCACAAGTATTTATATAAGTAATGTGTTCGTATGTATGTATAGTGTGAACGTGATTGGGTAAAATATGACTTATTCTTATACTTCTATAAATATATTGCCAAGTGAAGTCTTCCAACAGAGTCACCACATAGTTTAATAACTCCGTTTATCAGGAGCCTTGGCTCGATAGACCATGCCAATGAACACATCTGTTTAACCAATATATATGTACATTTAATGAAATGGTAATAAATTTTACTTTACTTTTACTTTACTTACACACACACACACACACACACACACACACACACACACACACACACACACACACACACACACACACACACACACACACATACACAGGAAAGGTATGGAAAATTGAATAAAAGGAAATTCTCTCTCTCTCTCTCTCTCTCTCTCTCTCTCTCTCTCTCTCTCTCTCTCTCTCTCTCTCTCTCTCTATCTATCTATCTATCTATCTATCTATCTATCAATAACACATCCACAGTGTCTGTATCGGGAAAGTAATTGCCTTGAGAAAGTTGACTGCGCCTTGCCAGTGATAAATCTTCCTTCACACAGTGGGAGGTGAAAGGCTGAGTCTGCAAACCAAAGTCTATATATCATGTTCTCTGCGCCGCCGTAGAGTCAAACACGCTGCTGTTCTTTTGTGGTGTTAGATTATTCCTGATGTTTTTTTTCTCCCTTTTTTATTGTGTTTATTGACTGTTACTTTTGTGGTCCGTGTAGAATATGGGTGGGAGTCTTGTGTGTGTGTGTGTGTGTGTGTTTATGTACCTATAGTCGTCTGTTGAGCCATGTGTTCCCTTACTGAATAGAAAGACTAAGACCACTTTCGCGTCACACACACACACACACACACACACACACACACACACACACACACACACACACACACACACACACACACACACACACACACACACACACACACACACGTTTAACAGTATCAACAAAATATGACTGATAAGAAAGACAAGGTAATGAAAGCATAAGCCACACCCAGACTTATGAACAATATTTCCTAATCCATTAATTAGAACACAAAGAGGTAAGGCTTTTATACATTAACTATATTAGAAGCCCATCTCTCTCTCTCTCTCTCTCTCTCTCTCTCTCTCTCTCTCTCTCTCTCTCTCTCTCTCTCTCTCTCTCTCTCTCTGTCTGTCTTTATTTTCATATTATGTGATTCACTAACTCTTTGTTTTGCTGCAGAAATGTGTGAGTGAAGGAAGGGGAAGAATAACAATGGAACGAAGTGTTTACCGGAAATTATTGGGACAAACTTTCTTTCACTCCTGTATAGATTCAGAAAGTGAGGGGAATACAAGTTAAAAAAAAAGGAAAGAAAAAAAAAAAAACAATACGCGCAACATACATTGAACAGAGAAAACAAAACAAGAAGTTGAAAGCAAGAAAGGATATATATATATATATATATATATATATATATATATATATATATATATATATATATATATATATATATATATATATATATATATATATATATATATATATATATATATATATATATATATATATATATATATATATATATATATATATATATATATATATATATATATATATATATATATATATATATATATATATATATATATATATATATATATATATATATATATATATATATATATATATATATATATATATATATATATATCTATCTATCTATCTATCTATCTATCTATCTATCTATCTATCTATCTATATATATATATATATATATATATATATATATATATATATATATATATATATATATATATATATATATATATATATATATATATATATATATATATATATATATATATGTATGTATATATATATGTGCCAGACAAAATTCACCATCTCAAGCACACTAACAACAGACAGTGGTACGACAAGATTAAGTCTTTGTGTGGTTTACAAAAACAAGCCTCTTCTCTTCCCTGTATTTCACACCTTTCACCTGACAACGCGGCCGAAGAGATTAACGGTCACTTCGCTGCGATCTGTCAGACACTCCCTCCCCTTCACTCTACTACTCTCCCAGCCTACCTCCCTGCCTCCTCCCCTCCACCCCCTGTCCAGGAGGTTGATGTTTACAGGAAGCTTCTTAAATTTAAACTAAACAGATCCACCACTCCCACTGACCTCCCCATCAAAATTTACAGAGAATTTGCCCCAGAACTTGCCACACCCTTTGCTCTATCATCAACGCCTCCCTTTCTCAACATTCCTGCCCCGATGACTGGAAGACATCTTACGTCACCCCCCTCCCCAAAACTTCCAATCCACAGTCACTGAATGATCTAAGACCAGTCGCCATCACCCCTATACCCAGCCTTATCTGTGAAGATTTTGTGTTCGACTGGGCCTATAACAAAATTTGTAACTCTATTGACACACAACAATTTGGTAATATTAAATCCACCTCCACATCTCACTACCTTGTCAGCTTCCTGGAATTCGTCCACAGCCACCTGGACAAACGCAACACTTCTCTAGCTATTGCTTTTGTGGACTTCAGAAAGGCCTTTGATCTTGTTGATCACACTGTTGTGATAAATAAAGCCATCACTCTGGGTCTCTCTCCCTACCTGATAGCGTGGCTGGCAGACTTCCTCACGGGAAGGCGTCAGGCCGTTCGTTATCAGGGCTCTGTCTCCTCTTTCCAACAGCTCACATGTGGGGTCCCTCAGGGGACCAAGATGGGTCCTCTGTGCTTCCTCATCCTTATCAACGATGCTCTCGTCCACACCCCCACCGCTGGAAGTATGTGGACGACTGCACCGTGGGCGTACCCGTCAACAACACCAACCCAGACTTCTCAGCACTTCAGTCCACTCTTAACCAACTACAGACGTGGACGGAGGACAACAAAATGACCATCAACCACACCAAGACCGTGGTGATGCACATTTGTACCTCCACAGCAGCAGTCCCCCCTCCCCAGCTATCTGTGGGCCCTCACTCCCTCCAGGTGGTCCGCAGCACCAAGCTTCTAGGTGTCTTGGTGGATGATCAATTATCATGGAAGCAGCATGTTTCCACCATCATCAGGTCAGCCTCATACAAGATCTATATGCTGCGCCGACTCAGGTCCCTGGGTGCACCGGCAGATGAGCTGAGGGGAGTGTACCTCACCTTTATACTCCCTAAGCTCATGTACGCCTCCCCAGCGTGGTCCTCCTCCTGAACCTCACACAACGACAACAGCTGGAGAGGGTTCAGAAGAGGGCGTTCAGGGTCATCCTTGGGCCTGCCTACAGTTCCTACGAGGACGCCCTGACCTGCCTGAGTCTGCCGAGGCTGGCCACAAGACACCAGGAAGCCTTGGAAAAATTTTGGGAAGGGCTGCTGCATCATCCACGTCTCCGCAACCTGCTACCCCCCGACGTGCCTCCCCTGCCCGTGCCACCCGACACCAGAATCGCGTGGCGCCCTTAAGAGCACCGCGCACTGACCGGAACCACCTTATCGCGGTGCCCACTATGGTGCGAGCCATAAATAAATAAATAAATAAGTAAATTCTTGGTTAAGTTAGATCCATAGTTAGGTTAAGCATTTCATTGTTTTAATGTCACCCCCCTGTACATTTTCAGTGTAAATTTTTTGTTGCACTGCCAAATTGATAAACCGTATATTATTATTATTATTATTACACACACACCAGTTCCATCTGACGCGTGAATTAATGCAATACAAGGAAAATCAGAGACAAGCCGATGCAGACTGAATCCTTGTTTGGGAGGATGAGCCAACAGGAAATTAAAAATGATGCAAAATACAGAATATGTACGTATCAAGTCCAACATGAGGAAATTGAAGAGAGAGAGAGAGAGAGAGAGAGAGAGAGAGAGAGAGAGAGAGAGAGAGAGAGAGAGAGAGAATGAATTTATGTAATATCATATTATATGTATACATTCATGCATATTCATATTATAATGACTGCCATCACTCCCAGGTATTGACACAC
>NC_059289.1:10390925-10408425 GCF_017591435.1 Portunus trituberculatus | reverse complement strand
AGAGAGAGAGAGAGAGAGAGAGAGAGAGAGAGAGAGAGAGAGAGAGAAAACACTGATGGGGGAGGCCCGCGAAGCCTAAAGGTGTGAGGCCATTATTCACTAACCAGAGTAGATGAATCATGGTAACGCCATGGGCAGGGGAATCCCGGCCTTGATCGCACCCAAACTTTGTATCTAGAGGGGTTTGAATACAAGAGCAGCAGCAGTAGTAGTAGTAGTGGTGGTGGTGGTGGTAGTAGTAGTAGTAGTAGTAGTAATGGTAACAGTAGTGATGGTGGTAGTGGTAGTGGTAGTAGTAGTAGTCGTAGTAATAGTTGTAGTAGTAATAGTAGTGATGGTGGTAGTAGTAGTAGTAGTAGTAGTAGTAGTAGTAGTAGTAGTAGTAGTAGTAGTGATGGTGGTAGTGGTAGTAGTAATAGTAATAGTAATAGTAGTGATGGTGGTGGTGGTAGTGGTAGTAGTTGTAGTAGTTGTAGTAGTAATAGTAGTGATGGTGGTGGTGGTAGTAGTAGTAGTAGCAGTAGTAGTAGTAGTAGTAGTAGTAGTAGTAGTAGTAGTAGTACAGTGGTGGTGGTGGTGGTGTGTAGTGGTAGTGGTGTAGTAGTAGCAGTGGTGCAGTGATGGTAGTAGTAGTAGTAGTAGTAGTAGTGGTGGTGGTGGTGGTGTAGAAGTAGTAGTAGTAGTAATAGTAATAGTAGTGATGGTGGTAGTAGTAGTAGTAGTAGTAGTAGTAGTAGTAGTAGTAGTAGTAGTAGTAGTAGTGGTGGTGGTGGTAGTAGTAGTAATAGTAATAGTAGTGATGGTGGTGATGGTAGTGGTAGTAGTTGTAGTAGTGAAGTAGTAATAGTAGTGATGGTAGTGGTCGTAGTAGTAGTAATAGTAGTAGTACTAGTAATGCTAGTGGTGGTGGTGGTGGTAGTAGTAGTAGTAGTAGTCGTAGTGGCGGTGATGGTGGTGGTAGTAGTAGTAATAATAATATCAGGATTCGTATATAGTAGTGGTAGAAATATCAACATCAACAGAGTAGTAGCAGTTGTTGTTGCTGTTGTTGTTGTTGTTGTTGTTGTATGTTGTTGTTGTTGTCGTCGTCGTCGTTGTCGTTGTTGTTGTTAATGTTGTTCTTGCATTAGTAATATTAGCAAAAGCAATGTTGTAAAAGCCTTGTGTGGCACACTTTCAGTCCCTGGAGTATTCGCTTTATTTATTACATTCCATCCCTCTTATAGCCACTCGATATTAGTACCTTTTGTTTGATATTATTGCATGCACCACACACACACACACACACACACACACACACACACACACACACACACACACACACACACACACACACACACACACACACACACACACCTGCTGGTAGCACAGTGGTTAGCGCGCCTCACATACCATCGGAAGGGCGTGTGTTTGTTGGCTTGACTGGTTTACAGTGGGGCCACTCTTCACCTGGCGCTGATTAGGTGCCTGGTGTGAGTCCAAAGTTGTGATACACTGCTAGGTAGGAGAAACAAACTCTGAATAGGGAAATACACACAGGGAGGTCTGATCATCAGTAAGTAATTAGGTTCAGCTGGCGCCATCTGGCAGTCACGGTGTTAAGTTGTAAAACACCTCCATGAGTTGTGTCTAGAAATATATATCTTTCTATCTATCTATCTATTTATCTGGGTATGTTTCAGATGTAGTATGTACGTTCGTAGGATGTAAGCACTCTGTAAGATGTGGAGTTTCAGGTGTAAGATAAAGAAACTGAAATATTATCATCGTTAACACACACACACACACACACACACACACACACACACACACACACACACACACACACACACACACACACACACACACACACACACACACACACACACAGAGAGAGAGAGAGAGAGAGAGAGAGAGAGAGAGAGAGAGAGAGAGAGAGAGAGAGAGAGAGAGAGAGAGAGAGAGAGAGAGAGAGATCAGTAAGCTTTCCTATCAAATGTTCACTTTCCACCGTTCCAGGAATATGAAAGGGCCCATTTAGAAACAGATAATGGGACAGGTTCAATCTCCTCTCTCCATCCAGCGTCAAAATATATTTTTTGAAAGATCTTAGGGAGAGAAAAACGCAATAAAAATGCATTCTCACTCTAAAAATTCTCTCTCTCTCTCTCTCTCTCTCTCTCTCTCTCTCTCTCTCTCTCAAGTTTTGCTCGAAGAAAAGTGTTTCTTTTCTGTTCTCCTTTTTAACCTAAACTTTCTACCTACTGAGTCCTCATGGGATTGTAAAGACTGAGACTGAAGAGAGGATTCACCAGAGAGAGAGAGAGAGAGAGAGAGAGAGAGAGAGAGAGAGAGAGAGAGAGAGAGAGAGAGAGAGAGAGAGAGAGAGAGAGAGATGAGGAAAAAGCGTGTAGTGGGGTTTTCACTCGCAGGCGGTGCACGGCTGTTGTAAATGATGTATAAGAACGTAAAGAGAAAGAGTAAGCGCACGCAGGACGGAGGCAAGTCGACAGCTTCATCAACCTGCTGGAAAATTTGTATAAAAGACCAAGGAAAAAGGAAAAATGAGTGCAATAAAACAATATTAAAACAAGGGAAAAAGAATAGTGCGTCTTCTAAATTTGGTCATATTCATAAGCTCTAAAAATTATTGAGGGTAAAAGCTGGAACTTAATGACATGAAAGTTGTAGTTTAGAGCCAAAATAAGTGTAGAAATTGTTATTTAAAATTTTAAAAAGTGAAATATGCGAGTAATAAAGAAAATAATAACACACAAATTGACTTTTCATCACTTACTGTCAATTAGATCAGAAACAACAAACAAATCATCTGAACAGAACAATACAATACAGTAAATTGAGTTAAATAGGAAACTTCTGAGTAATATCTTGCTATTCCTTCCCACCAGCTGCCTTAACACCTTCAGTACTGGGACATAATTTGACCTTGAGATTTATGTATGATTAGACCAATTTGTTTTACATTAGGAAGAGTCTATGAAGGTCAGAAGATTAAAGGCCAGAGTCTTCACTATTTTCATCATCCCATGAGTTTCTGAAGCTGTATAAAATCATCACATAGTAAGCACAATGAATATGAAAACGCGTCATGGTACTGAAGGCCTTAACCCCTTCACTATTGGGACACGTTTTTACCTTGAGATTTGTGTACGATTAAATCAATTTATTTAACATTAGAAAGAGTCTATGGAGGTCAGAAGATTAGTGGCCAGAGTCTACACTATTTTAATCCCACCATGAGTTTCTGAAGCTCTATAAAATCACCAAATAGTAAGCAAAATTGATATGGAAACGCGTCTTGATACTGAAAACCTTAACCCCTTCAGCACTGGGACACATTTTATCCATGAGATCTGTGTACGATTAAGCCATTTTATTTTACGTTTGAAATAGTCTATGGAGGTCAGAAGATTATGGGCGAGAGTCTTTACTATTTTCATCACCTTATGAGTTTCTGAAGCTCTATAAAATCACCAAATAGTCAACAAAATTAATATGGAAACATATCATAATACTGAAGGCCTTAACCACTTCAATACTGGGACAAATGTTTATCTTGAGATTTGTGTAAGATTAGACCATTTTATTTTAACCAATGAAAGGTCTATGAAGGTCAGAAGATTAATGGCCAGAGTTTTCACTGTCTTAATCCCCCACATGAGTTTCTGAAGTTACTCCTTTCCACCTGCGGCCTTAACCACTTCAGTATTGGGACACAGTTTTACCTTGAGATCTGTGTACGATTAAGCCACTTTATTTTACATTAGGAAAAGTCGTTGAAGGTCAGAAGATTAATGGCGAGAGTCTTCACTATTTTAATCCCCCATGAGTTTCTGAAGCTGTCCAAAATCACCAAATAGTAAGCAAAATTAATAAGGAAACTGGTCATGGTACGGAAGGAGTTAAGTTGAGTTCTGCCTCGACTCTCACTCTCATCAACTTTTGCTCTATTGAAGTGGTGTTGATTTGCTCGTGTTTGCCTTCCTATTTTTTTTCTTTTTTTTTTTTTTTTACTTTTCCTGAGCACTTGTGACCTCAAACTTGGGTCGTGGTGGTGGTGGTGGTGGTGGTGGTGGTGGTCTTCATAGCATTTTGTTTTTTTTTCTTCAATATTTGAGCGAAAGTTTTCAATGATGTTCCACGTTTAATCATTTTGATTTAATCCGTTCTTTCTTTGTTTTTTTTTTTTTTATCTTGCTATTGTTTTTTGTGTGGTTCTTAATGTTGGTGGTCTCTCTCTCTCTCTCTCTCTCTCTCTCTCTCTCTCTCTCTCTCTCTCTCTCTGTTTCATCTTTTTTTCACCAGTGCTGTGTTTTTATTCAATTTTTTACTCTTTCATTTAATCCTCCCTTACTTCCATGATCCTCCTCCTCCTCCTCCTCCTCCTCCTCCTCCTCCTCCTCCTCCTCCTCCTCCTTCTCCTCTTACATCACTGAGGAGAGATGGAAAGCTGATGCCGTAACTCCCTTGCTTCCTCAAGATCTACTGCTGAACGTTTGACGATCGAAGCCTCTCTCTCTCTCTCTCTCTCTCTCTCTCTAGGCGTGTCGTTGGCATACGTTATCTTCAGCTCACACCCATCCGCAAGAGAGAGAGAGAGAGAGAGAGAGAGAGAGAGAGAGAGAGAGAGAGAGAGAGAGAGAGAGAGAGAGAGAGAGAGAGAGTGAACATTTTTTATAACACTTGGTAAAGGCTGAAAAAAAAGATCAAAAGGAAAATAAACTATAAAAGAAACAAAAAATGAGAGATAGAGAAAGGAAAGAGTATGAGAACATTTAGACTTGAGAGAGAGAGAGAGAGAGAGAGAGAGAGAGAGAGAGAGAGAGAGAGAGAGTTTAGTCGGTGATAATGTATGAGATGCCAGTTGTCTCTATGTAATCAAGGATGATTGACTTCTTGCGTATTACAACTGACAATCTCTCTCTCTCTCTCTCTCTCTCTCTCTCTCTCTCTCTCTCTCTCTCACAACGTGCACCTTCATGCCCCTTGAATGGCCGCTAAGTTACAGCTGATTCATGCACCTCGTGGATTGGTCGCCTTGACTCTCTGGAAATACTTAACCCACATTATCCTTCGACATGGTTTAGGTTGCCTTCCGTTTTTCGATTTAAACCCCTTCAGTACCATGACACGTTTTCACATATCATTTTGCTTGCTCTTTGGTGATTTTATGCAGCTTCAAAACTCATGTGGGGAATTAAGATAGCGAAGACTGGCTATTAATGATCTGACCTCTATAGATCCTTCATAACGTAAATAAAATGGTCTAATCATACACTAAATCTCAAGGTAAAACTGTGTCCCAGTATTGAAGGGGTTAAACTATCTGTTACCATCATAACCTGCATATTTACCTTCAAGAATTCTGTTATTGGTATCGTTGCCCCTATGGCTTTGTCCACCTCTACACAGCCACTCCTATTCTTGTCCCCACCGGTGCTTCCTATATCGCTGCCGCTATTGTTGCTGTCTCTGTCATAGCGCTGCAATCAACGCCACCGCTCCAGCCATCACAAAGAACACCAACAGCACCACCAACATCCCGCTACCGTCAGTAACATCACTTACGCTAACATTTCACATTTCTAAACCTCTCTTTCGAAAATAACAGTTTGAAAGGAAAAATAAAATAAAAGCGAGAAAGATCATAACAAGCACATTTATTCCACACAGACACACAGACAGGCAAACACAACCACATCACCATTATCATCACAGTCACCATCAAGAATCCTGAAGCGCCTCTTTAGAAGCAGATCATCACCATTTATTTGAGAGAGAGAGAGAGAGAGAGAGAGAGAGAGAGAGAGAGAGAGAGAGAGAGAGAGAGAGAGAGAGAGAGAGAGAGAGAGAGAGAGAGAGAGAGAGTGTGTGTGTGCTTCTGTTTGGATTAGGAAAAATAAGAATCCAAACCTTTCCATGCCATCTATAATAATCCGAACATGTCTATCTTTAATCAGTCAGTCGTCTCTCCATCACGCTTCTATCGTCTGCCATCGTTACGGGGCGGGACAGAGGGCGCGGCAGTGGCACGTTACGAGGGCTTGTGGCTGCTCACAGCGGACTTGCCAACCCACTCACTGCTGTGGTGCTTCCACCAACCAATACATGCCTAGTGTAGCGGGACGGTGACCTCGACACCTTTGTTTGGATCGACTTGAGGATTATCTCCTCTTAACACTAATGACAACACTTTTTTTCACAATTTTACAAAAAAAGAAAAAAAAAATAGGAAAATAATACTGACATTCTTAACAATACACGATTTGCATTCCCAGGACATGCAGTGAAAGCCTCGGCTTTGCCTGGGATAGACATTAGGTATCCTCCCTATTCCCAGTGGAGTCCTTGTCTTGCTTCAGGTAACTGTTTGGGCCGCCCCGCCAGGCACCAGGTCATGTTAGTTGATACATCACCCTTAGCCACTAAGACAGAGGCCTACAGTGTCGAATTGTGTCTTTGTGTCTGATGTGAATGATGTGTCCTAAAAAAGATACCTATGAAGAGTTACGGTGGCCAGGCGAGCTGCCGAGGCGAGGTACGAGTGTCACTGGAGGTGGTTAAGAGCAGAGCAAAGTGCTCCACGGCATGGCAGAGTTGTGGTAGGCCGGAGCGGGAGGCCAAGTTGGAATGGATAGCGGTGCCCCCACGAGGCCCCGCGGTGTGTTCCCGGTCCTGAGAGATCATGAGGCTTAGAGCAGCGGGAGGCTCGTAGTGTTACAGCAGCTGAGAGTCCTCCTGTGGGACCAGTCACTCTTATTGCGGCTCCTGCCCCGTCTGGTACAAGGCCAGCAGCTTCCGGGAAAGTTGTTTGGCTACACTTTCCGAAATGAGCGGGTGAGAAGAGATGGCGGGATTCAAGCAGTGCCGAGGAGCAGCCTGGACACGACAGCAAGACAGTGACGGTTAAGTGATGCCCGTCACGATAAACACAATTGCAATTCAACACCCAACAACTCCACGCTTGGGGCAGCTCTTTGTTCATCAATAAGTCACTGAACTCCTAGAAAGGAGTGAAAGGAGATACGGCCCTCGCAGGGGGAGAACAAAGACTGTCTTTATTTGCCGCATGCAGGCGGTCGGTCAGACGGTCGGGTTGCGTGTGTCGGTGTGGTGATTCTATGAACATGGCATACCAGCAAGCCAACTCTATCTCCGCCTTTTGTTGTTATGGAATACCAACGCATCTGCGCCTGACAAAGGAAACTCACCAAATGACGTGCGGTGTTTGTATTGATAAATGAAAAGAATAATCTTTCCCACCTTGTAATGCTTCTGTCCGTAACACATCAACAGTGTCTGGCAACTCATCGCACTTGCTCGCACCGCGGAACCTTATGAATATTATTTCATTATCTCTTGCAACACATTAAAAGTGATTACAGGCACAAAAATATAAACATACTATTGTTTATACACTCATGTATTTGAAGATTAGAAAGGGGAATTCTGGCCAATATGCAAGGAAGATAAAATCCTTTCACCACACGAAAAATAAGTGTTTTCTTTCTATATCTTAATGGAAATTAATATTTATATCATTATTAACAATGAATAATCAAATTGACAATGATTCACATATACCAACAATCAAAGATGTAAGATTTTTTTTGTCTATTACTGCAATCAATGTCGCCTTCCAACCACACTTTTGCAAACTGTTAAGAGACCGACACCTCAGTGGGCCTTTATTGAAATCCCAGTTTTTGTTGACCCTGGCCGGGTTTCCCTTTTACATAAAAAAAAAAAAAAAAAAATGTATATACACACTTTACCTTCAACATTAATCTAAATAAGCTTGAACTCGTGCATTGCTCATACTTTCCAACAAACTTTCCATCATCTTCACACACAGGAAGTCAGCCAAGCACACTGTTAATGTTTGTGTGGTCCTCTAACGTGATCAACATGTATCATTAACAGGGCGGTAATGAAGCTACCAAGATAATCAAACTGCTCGCAACTCGAGAACATATGCGCCTTGAACTTGTGTTAGCTGCGTAGATTAGATGTCAAGCCGGGAATCAATACCAGCCGCAGTCTACCTCTGTTTCTCTTGCCTCCAATATATTTTTAGGATGTATTCCAGTAGCAATAATACATTTTTGCTAGTATTTTTGAGTGCAACAGGTGTGTTATATTTGTTAGCTTGCATGACTAATCCTCTCACTGTTGCAAATTTATTCCAACACATTATTTACAGAAATTTTTACATGTTAGTTAGTGTGAATTTAATTCATACGTATTTATAAATTCCTAAAACACACACACACACACACACACACACACACACACACACACACACACACACACACACACACACACACACACACACACACACACACACACACACACACACACACACACACACACACACACACACACACACACACACAGAGAGAGAGAGAGAGAGAGAGAGAGAGAGAGAGAGAGAGAGAGAGAGAGAGAGAGAGAGAGAGAGAGAGAGAGAATGGTTAATGTCCTTTGCTAAATCGGATGAAGGCTAGATAGAGCAAAATATGTGAAATAACGCGAAAGGTATTACGAGATTAAACTATTCCCTTTTTCACAAGAATAGACAACGGTACGCTCACATTAACATTACGAATCTGCCACTAGGCTTCTGATTGCTCTGGGGAACACTCTCGACAGTCCTCCTTTACTTTGCTAGGAGAATAAGTTAGGATAGGATAGGATAGCAGTGTAACATGAGCTCCTGCCCCACCCGGCCCTTCAGTAGCTGCCAGTGGTCTTGTTCCCTCTCCTGACATTACAGAGTCTTATGAATTTGATGTAGTATTTGATAAAGAATGAGTACAGACTGCGCTACTGTCTTCCTGAATGTGGCCATCTGGTGTAGACTGGACATACGTAGACTCCATGTAAGAGAGTAGTGAATGCACACATTATCTGACAATTGACAATGATTAATAGAAACAGCATCCAACTGGAGAGGCGGAGATAAAAATAGTAGCAGCAGTAGTAGTAGTAGTAGTAGTAGTAGTAGTAGTAGTAGTAGTAGTAGTAGTAGTAGTAGTAGTTGTTGTTGTTGTTGTTGTTGTTGTAGTAGTTGCAGTCGTAATGGTAGTAGTAGTAGTAGTGGTAGTAATAGCAGTAGTTACAGTATTAGTAGTAGTAGTAATAATAGTAAAAGTAATAGAAGTATTAGTGATAGTAGTAATAGTAGTTTTGTTGTAGTAGTTGTAGTGATAATGATATTATTATTATTATTATTATTATTATTATTATTATTATTATTATTATTAGTAGTAGTAGTAGTAGTAGTAGTAGTAGTAATAGTAGAAGTGGTTGTAGTAGTATTTGTAGTAGTAATACTAGTTTAACTTGAATCTGCCCAAAGAGTTTAAAGATATCCTTCTTATTCTTCAGTTTCGTTCAGAGAAGTAAGAATTAAATTTGTCTGTTGCAATAAGACATTAAAATCACACAACCATGCCACGCTTTTCCTAAATCCGAGGCAAGGGACACAAAAAGAGAGAGATCCACTTCTTCGTTCTCCTCCTCTTCCTCCCTCCCCTTCCACCTCCTCCTCTTCCACTTCCTTCTCCTCTTACTCCTCCTTCCCTGACAGTCTCACGGGGAATAAGGTCCATGAAGTAGAGAAGAAGACGGCGCTTAAGGAGAAAACAATAAGTGATAAAGAAAGGAAAAATAAGAGGAGAAGAAGGAGGAAGAGGATGAGAATTAAAAAAAAAGTAAGGGGAGAGAGAGAGAGAGAGAGAGAGAGAGAGAGAGAGAGAGAGAGAGAGAGAGAGAGAGAGAGAGAGAGAGAGAGAGATAGTAGTAGTAGTAGTAGTAGTAGTAGTAGTAGTAGAAGTAGTAGCAGTAGATTAGAAGTAGCAATGGTATGTAGTAATTTCAAGCGTTAATTTTCTCACCAATTTTCTTTTATTTTCTTTGATTTTGGTCGTCTATTATCTTTGAGCATATGATGACACAGTACAAGTCTAAAAGCTTCCAAGAGAGTGCACAACGAGGGTCCAATAATCCATAGCAAGCGTTCCTCGAGTAGTATCATAAACATGTATACAAGTGGTCAGTACTCAAGAATTTTCGTCCATCAAGTGTGGTTTTAGCGAGACCAAGCACGTACCATTAGATGCAGGATTTATATAAGTGACCGCTGACCTGGCTTAAGTTTTGAGTTACAGTGAGTTGATACTTGTCGACAAAAACACTGGTACATGCTTTTAGTGGATATTCTTAGCTTGATGTGTAGCGACCCTCGTTTTGTCGTCTATAGTAGTAGTAGTTGTCGCAGTAGTAGTAGTAGTAGTAGTAGTAGTAGTAGTAGTAGTAGTAGTAGTAGTAAAAGTAGAAACAGCAGTAGCAAGAACAGTAGTAATATCGAAGCACTGGTAGCAGTAACAGCAACAGCAGGAACAGCAGCTGTAATATTAGCAGTAATAATGGTATAGTAGCAGCAGTAGTAATAGCAGCAATAATGATAGTAATCGCTGATGCTTTTGTAGGTGGTGGAGCTGTAATAACAGTAACCATAATAACAATAGCCATAATGACGCTTCAGCACCACTGCTAATTACTTTCATGTATTACTAGTACTGTACATTTCAACATTCATTGATAGAATATTGTAAAACCAAAGGACAAGGTGCGGTGATGGAAGTGTTATTTTCAGGAGAGGGTGAGTGTGTGTGCAATTCCCTACAAACGTTCCCACACCGCCACTCCCTCACTAGCCTCGCAGCGGGCAAGTTCTTTTTTCTTTATTTTTTTTTGGTGTGTGTGTGTGTGTGTGTGTGTGTGTGTGTGTGTGTGTGTGTGTGTGTGTGTGTGTGTGTGTGCGTGGGTGGGTGTGTGTGTGCAAGGGTGCTTTTCGGCCTTACAGCCCCGGCCACCACCACCACCGCCGACCTCCATCCAGCTTTGCCACTTGCCCACTCGAACCAACTCTTACATTTGGCCTCAGAGCTTTTTTCCCTGCAGGACTTCACTCAGCAGGTGAAGAGGTGTCGCTCTGAAGGTGATGCATGCAAGTCTTCTGGTGTGTGAAACCTGGGGAGACTTTTTAATTCATTTTTTTTAATTCATCCTTTTTTTGACGCTGCGAAAAGTGTCAATGTGAATGTGTGTCACTTTTATCCTTGTACTTTTAAAAGAAAAATTTCCATGAGTTGTGTTTTTGTTTTATTCAAGATTTTGGGGCTTGAAGTGTCAGTGGCGGGGAAGGCAAGGCAGTTGTGTATCAGCGATACGTGCCATCGTTGCCGAGACAGCCAGGCATTACTCAGAGTCGTTGGTGTGTGTGTGCTTGTGCGTGTACGTGTGTGTGTGTGTGTGTGTGTGTGTGTGTGTGTGTGTGGGTGTGTGGTGTTGGTGGTGGTGGTGTGTGTGTTCTGCGGGGCTTGCATAATTTCGGAGTATTCATTACACTAAATGTTTACAAGTCCAAGTTTTATAGTGTAATGCATTCACACGAGCTATAACTGTCAGGAGAGCACCTTTAATACAAGGTGAAAGTGACTTCCTCCTGCGTACATCGGTGATTCTTTTCTCCAAATGGTTAAGACACAATATACAATAAATTTGACAAAATGTTTCGCTGTAACTACTTGTGTAGGATGGGCACGTTATTATTATTACTTTTCTTAATGTTATTGTTATTATTATTATTATTATTATTATTATTATTATTATTATTATTATTATTATTATTATTATTATTATTATTATTATCATTATCTTATTATCATCATCATTCATCATCATCATCCTTACCACCGTCATTGTTATTATCTTAATCTCACTATTTTCATTATCATCATTATAGCGTAGAAATCCACGTAAAGAGATTCACACAATATGTTCATGTTACAGCACCAGGAAGTGGCAGAGAGAGCCAGCACACAAATAGTAAAGGAAAAAGAGAGAAAATATATATACACAAAATAAAAATAACCTATAGCAAAATAAACTTCAAAAGAAAACGGAATTAATTGTGATTTTTTTTTTGTTAAAGATTTAAACTTATATTATTCACTGATCTATTTATTCTTGTTAACTTATTTTTTCTTCCTTCTTATTTATCAGTTAGTCATGCAAGTTACAGTCTCCAATGACGAACTAAGCGAGATTTTTCAAGTAACGGCGAACTGAAAAGGCAACAAGACAATCGAAACACAAATTTCGAGAAACTAATGCTAACAGTTTGGTTCCCTGAAGAGCACTTGTGAGGACTAACACGTCCCGAAGCAACAATGGACTTACCAAGAGGAATACAAGACATCCCTTCCTTTTTACCGCTTGCCTCCGACTGAGAATATTCGGCACAAGCGGCTCAGATATGGATCGCGGAGGCTTGCTCTTCCCTAAGGCTACGCTCCCCTCTCGCTCTTCTGCCCCCACCTACTGCCACCGCTGAGGCACTCCTGCTGGACACTCACGAGCTGCCGTCTAACGTATGGCTCACCTACTTTAGCTCAGGTGGTGCCGATATCCGAGGCAGAATAGCAGCGGCGAGAATTGCAGCAGTGATGTCATGGCTGGTGGGCGACTTTAGTACGCTCACTGAGGAGAGAACAAAGGGACGGGTTTTAGCTCCGTTTGTATGTGTGTGTGTGTGTGTGTGTGTGCCTGGGTTAACAGGTACTTTGTGTAGCCTTCAAGTGCGTGCAGGAAAACAGCAGGACGAGTGAAAGAAAAACAAGGGTACTGCTAACACGCTTACAAACACTTATTGCACTACGACTACAGCCACTAGGACGAGAAAAATATGGAAACCGATCAAACTTATGAGAACGTGACATGTGTTTGGAATCAGACCATCACGCCTTCGCCAAACGCCTAACCAAAGGTACTGCTTGGCCAACACAAAGACAGGCGGGGAGGAGCAGCTATCTGGGCACTCCTACGTCACTGCTACGAGGAAGGTGGTTTGAATATGCTAGATAGAAAAAAAAAGGTATTCCAAAGTAGGCAAATTTAAGGGTTAGATTATGTCACTTTTGCAAGGATATAGTTTTAAAGACAATTGGATTCTCTTAGTGGTTTTAATTAGTCCTATTCATGTATGTACAACTCGGTAATTTTATTTTCTCTCTCTTGTCTTTCGTTTTTGTGGTGGTGATGGTGGTGGCTGTGATAGTGATGGTGGTGGTGGCGGTGGTGGTGGTAGTAGTAGTAATGGTGGTGGTGGTAGTAGTGGAAGAAGAAGTAGTAGTAGTAGTAGTAGTAGTAGTAGTAGTAGTAGTAGTAGTAGTAGCAGTAGTAGTAGTAGTAGTAGTAGTAGTAGTAGTAGTAGTAGTAGTAGTAGTAGTAGTAGTAGCAGCTGTTGTTGTTGTTCTTGTTTCATATTTCATTGTATATATTTTTGTCATCATTATCCTCTACATCATTATCGTCACCACCACCACCACCACCACCACCATCATCATCATCATCATCATGCTACATCATCATCATTACTTCATCAGGTCTTCATATTATCCTGAAAGAATTCCCCGGTGTCGTGGTGTGTTTGCTTCAGAAATAATATGCACGGACCTTAAGGAGAATTGAATGGAAGAAATACTTTGCTTTTGTCTTTTCACGAAGGAATGATTGCGTGGCTGGCCCGTTAAAGCTTCTATTTCTCTCGTGAAGCGTTGAGAAAGAATTATACCAAGATCAGAAGCGATGCGGTGTGGGCTTAAACCTGACAATGATAGGAAACACACACACACACACACACACACACACACACACACACACACACACACACACACACACACACACACACACACACACACACACACACACACACACACACACACACCAAAACCTTTTCTACCAAAGTACAAATTGAAATAACCTTCAATAATTGAACACTTTCTAAACTTCTTTCTTTCCAGCTGTAATGAAGATCCCTAAAACTCTTCCTCATTCTTCCTCTCCTTTGCCTCGACCTCGCTGATCAGGGAAGGGGGAGGAAAGACACTAAATATTTATGGTTCTTGATGGGGAAGAAAAGTTTTGATGAAGAAATTGTTGTGGAGATACAAGATAAGTTTCTGAGTTGCTCAATGTTACACTCCTCGCAATGCACCAGCAGAGAGAGAGAGAGAGAGAGAGAGAGAGAGAGAGAGAGAGAGAGAGAGAGAGAGAGAGAGAGAGAGGGTGTTATTGATTCAAGGGATGAGAAAAAGGACGAAGATGAACAGGAGAATTGGATAAGAGCGATTCCTTTTAAAGTGTCACTCCAAAGGCAGAGATAACACAAGGCGACAACGGCACACACACACACACACACACACACACACACACACACACACACACACACACACACACACACACACACACACACACACACACACACACATACACAAGCACACACACACGAGACATTCATCCTGCTAGCTAGCACACTTTTGACTGAATCACCACATTAACGTCCTTACTTCCAGCGGCAAAGCAAGCACCGAGTACGTACATTAACGCCTCACATCAAAGCAGAGTAGAGGTTAAATGCAAACAGCGGCGACAAGACGTGCAGAAGCCAAACTCTTAAAGGATGCCTCGCTTCATCTCGTGTCTTGCTGCCACGCCCGCCATAAAAAACCGAGTCATGTCAGAATACTAAATTTCGCACACGTATTCAGACGGAGGAGAAAAAGCGGTCTCCAGAATACGACGAGTGAGGAAATGCCTTTTTCTGTCACCATGAATTCAAAGTCAGTTAAGGCTCAGAGAAAAAAAAACCTTATACAAACTTATACAAACTCAAAGAAACGCTGAGATATATAGTCGAACACAAGTAGAGGGAAACAAAGGAGCAAAGAAGAAGAGATGAATCGACTCAGGGAGATGAGGCGTCCAGACGAGTGTGGGACTCTCCATTACGCTTGTGACTTTAGGACGCGTCTGACTCTCTGTGATTGATAGAAGGTGGCGGTGCGGCAAAATGTTTGACACAAGGCGACGATTGATACCAGAGAAGCAGCTGAATGTTGAGAGAGAGAGAGAGAGAGAGAGAGAGAGAGAGAGAGAGAGAGAGAGAGAGAGAGAGATTAATATGAACTGAACATGGGGTGTGACAGACTGTAAGAGGAAGAGGGAGAAGAAACAAGAATGAAGCAGCTAAGTTTAGGCATCAAACTTCCTCCCCAAACTGGAAAAAAAGGTCCAAGAAACATGAATACATATCAGTTTACCTTCCTAAAGTCTTCGTCAACAAGTTTAAATTGCTTCGACTGAATCTTTTATTATCAGAGTTCCTGGTATCGAAGGAATAGGTTAGAATGGCGCGCGGTGAAACTTCATGAAAATTAGAATGTAAAATGTTACCAGCGTGAAAGAAGGAGGAGGAAGAGGAGGAGGAAGAGGAGGAGGAGGAGGAGGAGGAGGAAGAGGAGGATGGAGGAGCTCAAAATGCGGATTACGTGGTGCATGTATTTTTTGCACCTGTTTTGAAAGTTTGTTTGCGTTGTATTGCTTGAATATTGATTGTCTCATTTGCTTAATTTGACTTTACTTCATTAATTTTTGTTTCCATGTGAATGTGTATGTGTGTGTATGTGTGTGTGTGTGTGTGTGTGTGTGTGTGTGTGTGTGTGTGTGTGTGTGTGTGTGTGTGTGTGTGTGTGTGTGTGCGTGTGTGTGTTTGTGTGTGTGCATGTGTGTGTCATTATTACTTCATTACCCATTCATAAGATTTTCGTGTGTAAGCGAGACGGATGAAAGGGAAAAAGAAATAGGGAAATTTTAAGGGAAGGAAACACACAAACATTAATCACATTCGGTGTGAATCTGTTTAGTATTAAAGCTTCTGTGGAGATCAATGAGCTTTCTTTTTTTTCTTTCTGATTGCTGTCGAGATCAGCCTTCCACCAAGGCAGGAAAACAAGATCAAAGTACGTAAATGTAATTTATATTTTTTTCAAACTCCCCGATGGGTTTATGAAACTTTAATGGTTTAGACGTTTTCTAAATTTCAGTTCACATTGCCTTTTATCAATTTTTATTCGAGTTTTCTTTCTCTCTGGTAATTTGGGAATGATAAAAAGACTGTAATGATCCTGGTTATGATATATTTCCAACCTGTCACTTGTTAATGATTTAATGGAAGGCGCGTGCAGTGCAGTGCGTTCACGAGTGTTTTGTTTATGGCCGAACGGGGCATTAAAGCTTAATGGTTTTGATCGCTAAAACTTTATTCGACAATTTTTCTGAACTAACCCCATTAAAAGAACATTATATGGGGAAGCACCGCTGCGTAGAAAAGTTCTCACTTCCTTGTTTGTTTGTGAATGCTTTAATAAGACTACACTTGTTCCTCTTTTCCGCCCCACTACCTTCTCTTTGTCTCATTCCCCGCCTTTCCCGCCGCCCCTCCATTGCTCCCCTGTCATCTTGCTCAATGGATTCCTCTCGCTGACCTTTTATCATTCTTTGGCATTTTTCCCTCCTTTCGTCCCTCTGTCATTATTCAGGAATTTACTCTTGTCACTTATTGTTCACATATTTCCGCCTCACAAAACGCAGACACGAAAAACTTCAGTAAACACGAAGAGAGCGATAACAGATGAGAGAGAGAGAGAGAGAGAGAGAGAGAGAGAGAGAGAGAGAGAGAGATTAATTTTAACAGTATGCCTCAGATGTTCAGGTGTTGCCAGTGACTAGGTAGCCCCGGTGAGTGAATATACCAAGGTTTACATTTCTATCGCTGGTGTAGTGCCTTAAAGTTGGCAGAACGGAAATCTCTCTCTCTCTCTCTCTGTCTTTCTTTCCTGTCTTTCTGTCTCTCTGTCTCTTTATCTGTCTTTCTGTCTATCTCTGTCTTTATCTGTTTCTCTCTGTCTTTCTCTCTCTCTCTCTCTCTCTCTCTCTCTCTCTCTCTCTCTCTCTCTCTCTCTCTCTCTCTCTCTCTCTCTCTCTCTCTCTCAATAAATAGACAAATATATAGATAGGTTGATAGATGGATAGGTAGACAGACAGACAGATAGATAGATAGATTAAATAGACAGTCAGACAGATAGATAGATAGATTGATAATAGGGATTGATGGTTGCTATAGATTGCTGTCAGAACCATAAGGGAAAAGTTACTTGATTCATGTCGGCAGAGCGAAGCAAGCAGTAACAGCCGCGCAGGTGTTGTGAGTGTGACGATTGTATTGACGTATAGAAACATTAACACCAATATTCATAACACCAACTATCATTACTAGTCACAATAATAAGGATAAGAATGCGAATAAGGTTAAAGATATGAGTAATAACAATGGGAAGAGAGAAACATGAAGAAGAAGAAGAGAAGGAGGGAAGAAGAAGAGGAAGAAGATTGAAAATAAGAATATCAACAATGGGAAGAGAAACGTGAAGAGGACGAAAAAAGAGAAGAAGAAGAAGAAGAAGAAGAAGAAGAAGAAGAAGAAGAAGAAGAAGCACTAACACCACAATAAGAATAAGATTAAAGAATAAGAATAACAACAATCGGAAGAGAAACATGAAGAAGAAGAAGTGGAAGAAGAAGAAGAAGAAGA
>NC_059289.1:10368425-10385925 GCF_017591435.1 Portunus trituberculatus | reverse complement strand
CAATATCATTGCTCTGCAGAAAGCTCTGTAGAAGGAAAGCATTGTGCCAGAGAAGGAACATTCCAGGATTGGAAGACTGCCTGGCGCTGCAGAAAGTGACGGATGAAGATAGGAACCAGGATTAGAGAGTGTGGCCGAAGTTGAAGCATTTCGGCCTTTTGATAGCACCAGGACAAGCTTCTTGGCTGGTGTGGTGAGCGTGGGGAAGCGTGAGGCAAAGCTTAACCCCCTTCAGTACTGGGACACATTTTCTATCTTGAGATTTGTGTACGATTATACCACTTTATTAACATTAGGAAAGGTCTATGGAGATCATAAGATAAATGACCAGAGTTTTCACTATTTTGATCTCGCTATACGTTTCCGAAGCTGCATAAAATCACCAAATAGTAACCAGAATGAATATAAGAACGTGTCCTAGTACTGAAGAGGTTAAAGAACTATGAGCAAGGTACGAAGAGCTGAACTTCCAACTACAGTTAGAGAACGTGGGTGGGGAGCATTTGATATTGTGCAAGGGAGATGAAACAAAGACTTCCTGAGACTACCTGGTTAGCTGATGTCCTACCACCGAGCCGTCATCTTTGTTGCCGATCTTTGGAAAGGATTGGTCACGAGGCTGCCATTGAAATATTCTATTGATGGTGCAATAAAACGAGCTAGTGACGATAGTTCCCCTCCAAGCCCCATCTCTCTCTCTCTCTCTCTCTCTCTCTCTCTCTCTCTCTCTCTCTCTCTCTCTCTCTCTCTCTTACATGAATATTCAAAATTATATACTCTTATGAAACAACAAAAGCAAGTCAGAACTTCCGTGAGTGGTGTTACGGACCATAATTTTGTTAGTTTTAACTACTTTAAATGTAATGAAAGCACACACACACACACACACACACACACACACACACACACACACACACACACACACACACACACACACACACACACACACACACACACACACACACACACACACACACAGAGAGAGAGAGAGAGAGAGAGAGAGAGAGAGAGAGAGAGAGAGAGAGAGAGAGAGAGAGAGAGAGAGAGAGAGAGAGAGAGAGAGAGAGAGAGAGAGAGAGAGAGAGAGAGAGAGAGAGAGAGAGAGAGAGAGAGAGAGAGAGAGACTTAAGACTTGCTTTGCTCAGTTTATCGAGCTTCAAAGGCGTCATTCTAATACAATATAACCATCACATTAAACAATATTCTTATGAAAGTGAAGGGAGCGATACAAAAGACAAGAGGACAAGAGGAGAAATAAGGCAAGTCCTTCCAAGCCGGCGATCTGGCACAACAAACGTAGTCCGGCAAATGTCACGTTGTCTCCTCACCACAAAGTCCAGACGACGATACTTACAACAGTAGTGGTGGAACGCGCCGTGTTAGTGTATGGAGACGCCATTACGACTCCGATGTTAGCTGGTAAAGTTGCTGGTGAGTAAAGCTTTAACACAGACCCTAGACATGAAACAGCAACATGGAGGCGAGGGACCAACACCACGGAAGGCAAGCTACATAGTGTTGCTGTGTGTAAAGTACTGCTCAGTGTCCATTGATGCGTTGAACGTGTATACTGTAGATCGAAGCAGCGAATATGGGAATAATCCATCCTCGTTAGGAGGAAAGACACAGCACGACCCGTTGTCTCATTTTACACGGCGCTTCTCTAAATGTTAGGGTTGGTTGTTGTTGCTATTATTGTTGTTGTTATGATTATTACTGTTATTATATTGAATTTTCCTTTCTCATTTTCCTCCCGTGTGGCAGGCCTGTGCGTGCTGAGTTCAGGCGAGCATGGGTGTTAGGTAGGTGGGTTTATTTAATATTCATATGTGGAGGATGTAGAGCCGGAAATATGAACAAGAGAAACTCTACGTATCTTCTTCATTATCTGTTTAATATTATCATTACTTTAATTGTGACCTCTCTTTTACAATAATAAACTTGTCATTTGATAATATATCAACTTCTGCCGCCTGTTTTGCCGGTGGCAGAGGGTGCCGGCAGAAAAGCGCCGCGTGTGTGGCTCGTCCGACAAGCAGCTTTGCCCCGTGTGAACATCTTGTAAATACACTGAAACTCGAGCGACGTGGTGTTTCCACGTCCATGATGATTCTTACTGAAATAAATACCATTGAACAGCGCCGAGAGAGAGAGAGAGAGAGAGAGAGAGAGAGAGAGAGAGAGAGAGAGAGACACAACATGTGGAGTACAGCGGTGACAGTTTCATCTGAGACTACCACACAGATTTCGTTATGACATGGAGCCAACAAAATGAAACGCCATTTTTAACTAATGTCTTTTCCAGTGAGAGAATTACCCACTGCTCCAATCAAGATAGTATGTGTGGAACTAACTGGTTGCAGCATTCGCTTATGAGATATTTCATTTTTTCATTTCCTTATGAGTGAGTTCTCAAAATGCATCAGCACAAGGACGACGCCTCGCAGCGGAGGACTTTCTTTGGTCTTGGTATATATTCTTCGGGACGTTTCTCGCAACTCGCCACAAGGAGTGAGAGACGGAGATCAAACATGAGCGTCTAATGATCTAATTTGTCAGGAATCTGCTCGAATACTCCTGGGAAGGAAGCCGAGGATGTGTATGTCTAGGCAGAGAAGATGTCGCCCGCCCATTGAAGTTGGTGCAGAGTGAAGCTGTGAAGAGAGAGGAAACATTAACCCCTTCAGTACACACTTTACATTGAGACTTGTGCATGATCAGACCATTTCATTGACATTAGGAAAGGTCTATGGAGGTCAGAAGATTAATGGCCACAGTCTTCACTATTTTAATCTCCCACATAAGTTTCTGAAGCTGTAAAAATCAGGAAATAGTAACAGAATGAGTATGGAAACTGGCATTCTGAAGGGGTTGCGTAGGTTGCCAAAATATTGAGATGGAGACCTACTTTGATACATAACATTTGCTACAGTTAAAATTTTAGTTTAATCTGGAACTGATTTGGGTTTATTAATGCGCTGTCTTATAATCCGCTACCTTTCTTTATTAGCTCTTACTTTTTATTCTTTTCTTTATCATTGACGTTGAATATCAGGCCGAGGAGGTGAATAGAAATTATTTTATTCCTTCTACTAAAACGTACGTCGTCTTTCTATTATATTAGCTACGTGTTTTTTTTATTTGCTCATCAGCCTCTCCTTCTCTCAGTGTTCATCATTGCCTTCTTCCTCCTCCTCCTCGCTCTGGCCTTCACCTTCACCTTCACCTTCACCCTCTCCTTTCTATTACATTTTCGTTCTTTTCATCCTGGTCTTTTCTGCAATTATTGTCCTCTTTCCCTTCCATGATTTTTTTCCTCCTCCTCAGGCTATCGTTTCTTTTTCCATCCTCATTATTCTTTCTTTCCTTTTTGTTCTCGTCATGTCGTTAATTATCATCCTTGTTTTTATTTTTTTTTCCTGGTTTTCGTCCCCGTCTTAGTTTTCATTTTCATTCCCTTTCTTTTCGTTCTCAATTGGGTCTAGTCTTCACTTCTCCTCTCCTCCTCATCACCCTCGTTCTGGCCCTCCTCTTCTTCATACTTATCCATGTTTTACTCTTCCTAGTACTTTACCTCGTTATTATTTTTGTCCTCACTCTCGTTGTCGTCTTCCTTCCTTCATTTTTTCATTCTCATCTGTTTCTTCACCCTTTTTATTTTCCTGTTCATATACTCTTCCTCTTCCTCACCACTATCTATTTTTTTTTTACTGCTAGTTATAACTTTGGTCGTCAACATCCTCCCTTTTTTTTCTCTTTCTCCCCTATTTTACCTTCGGGTCTTCTTAATTACCGTCTACAAGTCCTCTCATCTCCCGCACGTGTCATTATCTCGAGCTCCGTGCGTCCCTCTGGCGTGGCTAACGTGACTAAGCCCCCATTGCTAGATCCTGTGGAGCCCTTAAAGACAGCGATGTTGCTCGCGTTTACTTTGTCGTACGTTACTTGTCTTCATTATGTATTCTGTTTCAGGTGTCTCAAATGCCTCAAGGATGTTGCGTGTGCTATGATTTTGCTATTGTGGACCAGATGATAGATTGATACATGTATAAATAGATAGATACGAGGAATGGAAGGTTGATACTAAGAGAGATGCATAAATAGACTGTTATGAAGGTAGGTATGGAGGTGAGTGCGCATAGAGATGAATATTAATGATCACTTTTATGCCTTATTTCTTCTAAAAACTGTCAGTGTGCGTGGCTTTTCATTATAGTCCTTATAAATAGATATGTGTTCAGGTAAACATATTCAGGGAGGTAGATAGGTATATAAATGAGGGAATGAATGAAGATTCTCCCTCCCTCGTCTCCTCCTTCTTGTCATTACCATATATGATGAGAGAGAGAGAGAGAGAGAGAGAGAGAGAGAGAGAGAGAGAGAGAGAGAGTGAGAGTGAGAGAGTGAGTGTGTTGTGTCATTTTGTTCTGCCCACTAGGTGCTGTCGGCTTTAACGTGGTGTGTCAGAGGCGACAAGAACAAACCTCCAGTGGCTTCATCACCCTTCTCAACACCACTGCCCCTTCACCCTCACCTTCTCTCATCCCTCACCTCACTCTCTCCGCCTTCTCTCACTTCCTACACCCTCTTTTTTACCTGTGGCAGAAGAAACGGTGGCGTGAAGTGTTGGGTACTACGTGTGTGTGTGTGTGTGTGTGTGTGTGTGTGTGTATAAAGTGTTGGGTACTATGTGTGTGTGTGTGTGTGTGTGTGTGTGTGTGTGTGTGTGTGTGTATAAAGTGTGTGTGTGTGTGTGTGTGTGTGTGTGTGTGTGTGTGTGTGTGTGTGTGTGTGTATAAAGTGTTGGGTACTATGTGTGTGTGTGTGTGTGTGTGTGTGTGTGTGTGTGTGTGTGTGTGTGTGTGTGTGTGTGTTTGATTCTGATATCGTCTCTCTCTCTTCCTCTCTCTCTCTCTCTCTCTCTCTCTCTCTCTCTCTCTCTCTCTCTCTCTGATATTATTTGTTTTATTTTGCTTTCCTCTTTATTTTCGTTTTCTTTTCCCTACCTTTATTTTTCTTTCCTCTTGCATGACTTTCTTTGCATTCCACTCCATATCACTCCTTTATGTAATTCCCATTCTTACATTCCACTACATTTACTTATTTTCGAGTCTCTACCTTTCCTAATCTTCCTTCCCTTTTTTCTCAACACTTTCACTTCGTCTTTTTTTTCTGCTTGTCATGTTTATCTATTTTTCTATTCTTTATTCATTTATTCTCTTAGATATCACAAAAACCCTCTTAAATTTAGCACCTCAGTTGATTTTTTCCTTATTTTTCTTTTATTTTGTGTCCTTCCTCCTCCTTCTTCCTCTTTCTTTTCTTCCTCCTACTCCACGTTCTTGTTTTCCTGTTTCTTTTCCTCTTTCTCCTTTTCCTCCTCCTCCTCATTAGCTCAGCCACATAACCAAGGTTGAAAAAAGTATCTATCAGCTGATTTTTCCCTTTCTTTTTACTTTTTGTTATTCTTCCTCCTTTTCCTCTTCCTTTTCTTGTTATTCCTCGTTCTCGTTCTCCTTTTCCTCCTCCAATAGATTTTTTCCTTATTTTCTTTAATTTGTGTCCTTCCTCCTTTTCCTCTTCCTTTTCTTTTTCCTCCTTTTCCTCGTCATCCTCTTCCTTTTCCTTTTCCTTCTTTTCCTCCTCTGAATTTTTCTCATTTTCTTTTACTTTGAGTTCTTCCTCCTCCTTTTCATCTTCCTTTTGTTCTTCCTCCTCCTCTTCCTCGTCCCCTTTCTCCTTTTCCTCTTCCTCCTTTTCTTCCTTTTCCTCCTCCGTAACTCACGAAGGTTTAAAAAAGAAAGCTATCTATCACAAAGGCTATTTAACAGCATTTGATCAGCGTTGCTACGAGTCTTTCCCTTCAGCGGATCTCCACGAGGCGAGGAAAACCCGTCACTCTCCAGGTGGTGCTTAATGAACCGCGAAATGAGTGTCAGATCGAGGTTGAGGAGGCAGTGAGTTAGCCGAAGCTGAAGACTTGACTATATTGAAAGCTTGACTATGCTGGCGTCTGCTGCTAGTGAATATGTGGACGCTGAGGTGAAAGTGAGGGAAATAGTGAGCAGAGAATGAAATGGAGGGAGCGCGGAGAAAAAATGGGGAATTTATTTGGCCAAGCAAGGCGAAGCAAAGTAAAAAGGAGGTCGGTGTTGGGTTTGTTTCGTGTAATGTTTGGTTCTATATTCCGCGGGTTTATGCAGCGGTGCGTGAAATGTTGTTGTGTGTGGTTTTGTGAATATACTTTCCTTGTCTTATTGTTATTATTATTATTATTATTATTATTATTATTATTATTATTATTATTATTATTATTATTGTTATTGTTATTATTGTTGTTATTATTACCATTTTCATTATTTTTTTTCTCCTTCTTCTTCTTCGTCTTATTATTATTATTATTATTATTATTATTATTATTATTATTATTATTATTATTATTATTATTATTATTATTATTATTATTATTATTACTTATATTTGTATTTTATTATGTTTTATTTGTTCATTAGTGACTTGATTAATTGATCTGGTCATCTTTTTACTTATTTGTTGATTCATTTATTCATACTTTTATTTATCTCTTATTTATTCATTTTCTTTTGTTGCCCTTGGTCAGTCTTGCCCTCTTACAATAAAAAATTCTAGTATACTACATTTTTCTCCGTGGTGTTTGAGTCCTTTATATTGAGATGCGTCGAGGAAAGATCTGGAGGCAAAAGTCTGTATTCTCTCAAACACTATTGAATTATAACATGGACACATTTTCTTGAACCCCATCAGTAGCATGCCGCATTTCCATATACATTCTGCTTACTATGTGGCGATTTTATACAGGTTCAGAAACTTATGTGGGGGATTAAAGTTATGAAGACTCCGGCCATTAATCTCCTGACCTCCATAAACCCTTCCTAATGTTTATAATATTTCTCCCCACAGCTTAGGTCATCAGTACCGTAAGTTAAGGGTAGTAGTTTCCTCTTGTTTCATTCCATCCTGTAAAATTTCCATGGTCCCTTTATTCCTTAAGGGGACATGGTGTGCTCTTCTAACTTTTTCGCTTCTTTTTTTAAACTTTTTTTTCACATAGACGTAGTTTTTTTTTTTTTTTTTTCCCGTGTGGCGTTGATAGGTTGGCCAATATTGCCGTCCGACTGTTGATATACCTGTGCGATCCCTGTATCATACGGATAAACGGAGAATCGAGTCCCTCATTCACCTGCTCGGTCTGGTGATGGTTGTTGACTGTTTCCAGCCACTTTTTGTTCTATTTTTAGTTGTAGTGATGGTAGAAGCGCTAGTTGCCCCAGACCGCCAAGTTTTCTGGGTTCGTATTCTCAAACACTTCTGCACTTCACCTCCACTATTTCAAAAGGCTATATCTAAATTTACACGAGTTTTTAAGGTGTTTTTACGATTCTAGAGGCAGAGTGACAAGATTTCTACATTATCAACTGGAAAAACACTCTTGAAAACCCCGCTAGTCATCTCTGCGGCCTTGGAAAATAGTCGTGGTGAGAGAGCAAAGCGTTTCTGAATACGGACCTTGGTGTGTGTTCTTCCTATGTATTTCTATGTGAAATCGTCTAATCGTACCAAAAATTCATGATAAAATGCATTCCAGCACTGAAGAGGTTAAGTATTGTCGGTGGTTGTTTTCCTTTACTTTAGCGTGGTATTTTATTGTCCCGTATTTCAAATGAAGTCTGTGAATTTGAAAATGTATGGCTAAGCATTTCCTTTCACTTGATTTTACCCATCGTCACTTCATCTCCTACCGTTTGATATATCTTTATAAGGAACAGTTCACAAAAGAAGGATTGGAAATTGGATGCATTAACCTCTTCAGTACCATGACACGTTTACATATTCATTCTGCTTACTATATGGTCATTTTATACAGCTTCGGAAACTTGTGTGGGGATTAAAATAGTGAAGCTGACCATTATTCTTCTGAACTCCATAGACTCTTCCTAATGTCAATAAAATCGTCTAATCATACTCAAAACTCATGGTAAAAATGTGTCTCAGTACTGAAGCGGCTAAAATAAACACCCCTTTCTTTTTAGGTTCTCTCCTTTATTCTTTTGTTTTGCTTCATAACTAAACCCTAACGTCAATAAAGTCGCCTAATGATACCCAAAACTCATGGTAAAAATGTATCTCAGTACTGAAGCGCTAAAATAAACATCCCTTTCATTTTTAGTTCTCTCCTTTATTCTTTTGTTTTGCTTCATAACTAAACCTTATTATGGCCACGAACTTAAATTTTGTAGGTATGTTCTTGGTTAAACTTTCTTTGTAGGAGCATATTTTCTTTTCGTTTATTGGATAGGAATGTCGTGTGACGGTACGCGAAAAGTTGCGCGAGGAAAAGTTTGCGAAGTACTTGAATCTCTTGTGATGCTACTCTGGAACTCTGCCAAACTTTCTTAAGCAGGAAAAGAAAAAAATAAAGAGGAGGGAGAGCATAAAGAGGAATAAGAGGCTCAGGTCAAGGAGGAGAAAAAGACAAAATCAAAAGAATACGACGAAGATGAAAAGAAAGAAAGAAAAAAGAATAAAGGAAATACAACAACGATGACGACGAAAAAAGAAGAAAAAGTCGTAGAAGTAGAAATAGAAGTAGAAGTAGACGCAGAAGAAGAAAAGAACAACAACAACAACAACAAGAACAACACCAAGAGGAAGAAGAAGAAGAAGAAGAAGAAAGAAGAATAGGGTCATGAAAAGAAAAAGAAAAAAAAACTAAGGGAAAAGAAAAGGATAAAAGAAGAAGAAAAAAAGAATGAGAAGAAAAGTATAGGGAGAGTACAAGACATGCAGTAATATTTTCTTGTGGAAGGGAAGGAATGTGTGGTCTAGGAGGAGAGAGGGGAAGCGAAAGAGGAGTAAAACGAAGATATAAATGTAAATGAGGACGAAGAATAAAAAAGAGAGGAGTTGAAGTAGAGTTTGTTTATAATTCTCCGAAGCGCCACTAAAGCCGTGACAACACCCACCAGACTCCTGGACCAAAAATACATCATGAATAATAAAAGAAAGACTACAAGAGGAGAGCAACATTTCGGCCGCATTGTTTTTATTCCTCTTCCTTTCTTCCTTCCTTCCTTCCTTCCTTCCTTCCTTTCTTCCTTTCTTTCCTCCTGAACGTAAGTGTACCGCAGTTGTATCGCCAAGGTTCACTGCCATTAAAAGTGATGTAAGCACTGAAAAATAATACTTGTGTGTTTTCTTTATTCTTTTATTTTTCGTTTTCTTTTCAGGTTTTGTTAACACTACCACTGGCTGACCTGTATGTCTTTGCTGGTGTATTTTTCTAAAGGCTGTGATTTATTTATTTATCTATTTTCATTTTTATTTATTCCTTTGTTGTATTCTATCTATGTTATTTGTTTATACTTGTTATCTAATATTCATCTTATTTATTGAATGAATGGCATAAAACATTAGCAGATTCAGTATTGTTCAGTGCCTCAAAAATTCAATTCCTCCATTTACTAAGTCGACATAACCTTCCAGACAACTATTCTCTCGTCTTTAATGGCACTCAACTGCCCACCTCTTCTGCACTGGACATCTTCGCTCTATCCTTTACTTATAATGTAAACTGGGAACTTCACATCTCCTCTCTTGCTAAAGCAGCTTCTATATAAGTTAGGCATTCTGGGGCGTCTCCGAAAGTTTTTCTTACTCTCCCCTAACTGTCAACTCTGTACAGAATCCTATCCGCTCATGTTTGGAATATTCTTCACATGATTGCAGGGTTCCACTCATTCTGATTTACTCGTAATATAGATAGGCTGGAATCAAAAGCTTTTCGTCTTATCAACTCCTCTGACTCACTGTCTTCAGCTTCTTTCTCATCGCCGTAATGCTACTACATCTCTTGCTATCTTCTACCGCTATTTTCATGCCAAATGCTCTTCTGATTTTGTTAAATGCACAAGACTTTCTTCTTTCTCTCACCTGTGTTCCGTCCATCTCTCTAACGCAAGATTTAACTTGTACTCTCAATCATTCATATCTATGAGTTGAACTCATTTAAGAGGGAACCTTCAAGACACTGATCTCATTTCTTTGGCTAACTCTTTTGATAATGTTCGGGGACCGACACCTCAGTGAACCTTTTCTAAATCACTGTTTTTGTTGTCCTTGGTTAATTTTACCATCTTACATAAAAAATTATATAAAGATGAAAATACCTCCTTGCTATTAAATGAATCACAAACTTTTCTTAGAATCTGTATTAAAGAAAAGTATCTTTATTCTGTCTTTGAAAATGTACTAAATTCGTTTTTTTTTATTCCTACTTATAAATCTTGTACACGTAAATCTTAGGCCATTGTCTTTCACCAGCCTCCTCTTGATACATGCGCCCCATAAGCTTGCATCACAGATAGTGTGTTTCCCATTTTTCACATCCCCATTATCGGCGGCCTCTTGCATCACATCATCTTTAAAAAGCTTTCGCTACACTATCAACAGTGAACATAACGTAAAGGAGAAAAATGACCGAAGCATTTTTCCACTCCACCACCAACATTACCACCTCCATCCATCCATCTGCCCATCACACATAATCCTCATCACCGCCACCCACCATCAGTATCGCCATTACCACACGTCTCCCTCCTTCATCATAATAAATCTTTAAAATTCCACTGCAGGTCAAGTGCCTCCCTTACCTCCATTTACTCTGTTTACTGTCCATCTATTCCCGAAAAAAAAGTGTATGTGATTTTTGGCACTCTGCGTGTAATGTAGTCAGATTGTTATAGAATAATTAAGTTGGAGGGATATAATCATTAGCGTCTTTACACTTGCTACGTCGCTGTCTTCATACCCGCGTCAAGGTGGACCTTCCACTACACCCTGTCACATTACATCGAGCTGCTTCTATATGTCACTCCTGTCCAAGATAATTTGATGCCAGAGTTGAGAGTTTCGAACGTGTTTCCCTGAACTCTACAACACCTCACCTGTCGGCTTGTTCCAGAATCGAAACCATTCCGATAAAGACAAGAATATCGCCAACCTTTTTTAATCTCTGTTGTCTTTCCGGCTACTTCGGGACATTCCAATAAACTCTTCACTCGCATGTGTTGTGTTTGCTACCAGTGAGTGTTACAGCTCATAGAAATGGAAGAAAGAAAACCTTCACAAAAAGCAAACAGAGCTACACCTGACAGGACTGGGACAGATACAACCTTCTCCACTTGTCTCTAATTAGCGGCTGTTTATTCCAAGCTACACAAGGTTAAAGTTGATCGCTTCACACATTACCTGCTTCTTCTCTCTCCTCAAAGTCGCTATTCATATCTTCTCCCTTCTCCAGGTGTCGTGGATTCGAGGGCGGGACTTGAGGATATTGACAGTGGGTCGCTACACCTACACGACAGACCTTCGCTATGAGGCGCTGCACCAGAACGGCACCAACCAGTGGACGCTTAGAATCAGGTCAGCCCAGCCACGTGACCAGGGCACCTACGAGTGTCAGGTCAGCACGAAGCCAGTCAAGACCTTCAATACCTTCCTGAGGGTGCTGGGTGAGTGTCTACAGCAGGAGGAAAGGATGAGAGTGACTACATGAATGACAATATACATGATAGATAACTAAACATAAAGAAACATAAAGAATACAGTGTATACGTGGCAGTCCCCGAATATGACATCTAGACCTGTCTCCACTTATCATCAATGTCCTTGAATTTACCTAATCTTTATAATCTTCCTATTGCCTATACTGAAGAGCTAATAACCGACAGTCAACTACCTTTCACACAATAGCAGGGGAAGGAGTGTTGGGAGGAGTTTTGGGAGTGAATAATGAGTGGAATCAGAGGAGGAGGAAGAGGAAGAGAACGCAAGACAGGAGGAGGGAATGATGGAAAGGGAGTTGCAGAGAATAGATGAAGATATGAAGAAACAGAGAGAGAGAGAGAGAGAGAGAGAGAGAGAGAGAGAGAGAGAGAGAGAGAGAGAGTGAGAGTGGGGAAGGGGGATAAGAAGGGAGAGGTGTCATGGCAACAGCTGGAAAGGTAAGAGGGGAAGTAGAAACGAAGGTGTATTAGATCCATAAATATTCTCTTGTTTGTCGAGGAGTGAAATAGAGAGCGAGAGAAATGACGGAGAGGGTAAGAAAGGAAGTAAATATGCCAACAAAAGGGAGGAAAGGAGGGATAGAAAGAAGAAAGGAAAGCACGAATGATGGACACACTAAGAATGAAAGAGAGGAAGTTGGTGTGGGAGGAAGAAAGAAGTGAATGGAGTGATGGATGCATGGCGTGAGATTTTGACACGCCAGGACAGACAAGCAAACAGGCACGCGTATAGACTGACAGGCAGATACACAGACAAGTACCCTAACAGACAGACAGACGCATACTAACGCTAACAGACAGACAGACAGACAGACAGACAAACAGATGGCGATGTAATGTTATATCGATAAGTTATTCTAAATAAAAGTGGAGAGAAGAGAATAGATGAGAGGATGTGAGAGACAGACAGACAGATAGACAGATAGAGAGAGAGAGAGAGAGAGAGAGAGAGAGAGAGAGAGAGAGAGAGAGAGAGAGAGAGAGAGAGAGAGAGAGAGAGAGAGAGAGATCACAGATGATAAAATTCATGGTTGGCCCAGAAACACAAACCCTCAAAATATATACATAGAAATAGATAGCTAAATAAATAGGAAAAAGTAAATAAAGTAAAAAATTAAAGGGAAACATACACAAACAAGCACAAGACACACCCATCAGACAGACAGACAGACAGACAGACAGGTAGGCGGGAGGGAGGCATGCTATTAACACCTTCAATACTGCGACACATTTTTTACCTTAAGATTTATGTACGATTAGACCATTTTATTGACATTAGGAAAGGTCTACGGAAGTCAGAAGATTAATAGCCACAGTCTTCACTATTTTAATCCCCCATTTAAGTTTCTAAAGCTGTGTAAAATCACCTAATAGTAAGCAGAATGAATATGGAAATGAGTCTCAGTACTGAAGGGATTGACACCAGTATCATGGCATAGGGTGGTGTTATGATGAGGAAATGTTAATGATTGACGAGGGTCGGTTTGGCAGTAACTGTGAACAAGTAAAAGCAAGTCTTGGAGAGATGGCGGCCCGATGAAGTTAAATGAGAAGAATAATTGTCAGATTTTGTGATGAATTAAAAGATCAAATAAGAACCGGCCCGTTCATTAGCTGTTAAACAGCCGTTTCCATCACTTAACACCTTCAGTACTGGAATACATTTCTACCTTGCGATTTGTGTACGATTAGACCATTTCATTGACATCAGGAAGGATATATAGAGGTCAAAAGATTAATGGCCACAGTCTTCGCCATTTTAATCCCTTACACAAGTTTCTGAAGTTGAATAAAGTCACCAAATAGTCACCAAAATGAATATGGAAACACGTCATGGTACTCAAGAGGTTAACTGGACTTCACTCTTACTTTCTCACTCCACGAAAGGACTTGAACAGAACTGCACATCTAGGCGAGCAATGTCACTATAAGACGTGCATCTTGTATTGATTAGAGTGTGAGGGAGATTACTGTTGTTAATCCCTTCAGTACCGTGCCGCGTTTTCATATTCATTCTGTTTACTATTTAGTGATTTTAAAGAGCTTCAGAAACGTATGTGGGTATTAGAATAGTAAAGACTGGCCATTAACCTTTTGACCTCCATAGATTCTTCTTAATACAATCAAAAATCATCTAATCTCACCTAAAAATCATGCTAAAAATGCGTTCCAGTACTGAAGGGGTTAAATGTAGTAAAAACATTTCTACAAAATGAAAGAAAAATATGAAGGACCTCTGCAATGAAATGTCCTCTTTACTCATTCCATCTACATAACTCAGTGATATTTAAATGCACAAAGCTTTACAAACTCAAGGCTCATTACAATACCACAGGCATCCATAACATTAATCTGAAATTGCCGAACCAATTAAAAACTAAAGATAAGTGGCAATGTGTTTGTGTCAGTGAACCAAAAAAGAGCGTATAAATAACCAAACACTCGTTCCATTGATCCCTCAAGCCCCGTTCACTTCTGCTTGTTACCGTGATGGAAGGTCAGCGCCAAACCCGCCTCCCATTTCCTTCCTTTATGTGAAAGCAGTTCAAGTTCTCGACATTTACACATACAAAGTCGGAAAATATTGTGACCCGAGCCTACTTTTTTTTCTTACTTAATTAACTCCTTCAGGACTGAGACGCATTTTATCCTGATTTTTGGGTATGATTGGACGATTTTATTTGCATTAGGAAGTGTCTATGGAGGTCAAAAGATTAATAGCCAGTGTCTTTGCTATTCTAATCCCAGCATATGTTTCTGAAGCTGAATAAAATCAAATAATGAGCAGAATCAATATATGAAAACACGTCATGGTACTGAAGTGATTAATTAATTCTATCAATGTGTATATTTATTCATTTCATTTTTCTTTCAATTTTCACCTAAATGCATCAAGCTCAACTTTTATTTTCCTTGGCCTTCCAGAGCCGCGCGGGGAGATCCTGGGCTCGCCTGACTTGTACGTGCAGAAGGGCAGCATGATCAACCTGACGTGTGTGTTGCATGACCTGCCAGAGCCGCCCCGCTACGTGCGCTGGTATCACAGCAACAAACACCACAGCAACAAGGTACGTGACACAGATACGAGTTGGTCTGGATTTCTGCCCCGGGATTCTTACTTTCTCAGACTCTCTCTCTCTCTCTCTCTCTCTCTCTCTCTCTCTCTCTCTCTCTCTCTCTCTCTCTCTCTGTAAAAACAATGGAAACGAAGAAAATTGTCCCAAAGGAGTATTATTATCATTGATCTCTTCCCTTTACACACAGGAAAGGAAAGAATAATAATAGATGGCGGTGAAAGCAGTAGTCTCTCATTATTTTTTCCTTGTTAATCATTGTATCATCTGAAAACACCAAGTCACGTGAATCAGCGGTAAATGTTGCTATAATGGTTCAGTTTCTGCGTCATAAAAGCCATGGGAAAATCAGAAAGAAATGTGTATGTCCCTTCCTCCTTTGTATGTGTGTGTGTGTGTGTGTGTGTGTGTGTGTGTGTGTGTGTGTGTGTGTGTGTGTGTGTGTGTAATTCACCATGGTCGTCTGCTGGTCACCCAGCCAGTCTTCCCCATTACGGAGCGAGCTCAGAGCTCATAGACCGATCTTCGGGTAGGACTTAGACCACAACATACTCCACACACCGGGAAAGTGAGGCCACAACCCCTCGAATTACATCCCATACCTATTTACTGCTAGGTGAACATTAAGAGGCTTGCCCATTTGCCTCGCCACTTCCCGGAACTCGAACCCGGGCCCTCTCGATTGCGAGTCGAGCGTGCTAACCACTACACTATGCGGTGTGTGTCTACACTACGCAGTGTGTGTGTGTGTGTGTGTGTGTGTGTGTGTGTGTGTGTGTGTGTGTGTGTGTGTGTGTGTGCGTGTGTGTAATTCCCCTCGGTTGCCTGCTGGTCACCCAGCCAGTCTTCCCCATTACGGAGTGAGCTCAGAGCTCATAGACCGATCTTCGGGTAGGACTGAGACTACAACACACTCCACACACCGGGAAAGGGAGGCCATAACTCCTCGAGTTACATCCCGTACCTATTTACTACTAGGTGAACAGGGGCTACACATTAAGAGGCTTGCCCATTTGCCTCGCCGCGCCGGGATTCGAACCCGGCCCTCTCGATTGTGAGTCGAGCGTGCTAACCACTACACTACGCGGTGTGTGAGCTTACAATTTGGCGTATGTGTGTGTGTGTGTGTGTGTGTGTGTGTGTAATTCACCTCGGTCGTCTGCTGGTCACCCAGCCAGTCTTCCCCATTACGGAGCGAGCTCAGAGCTCATAGACCGATCTTCGGGTAGGACTGAGACCACATCAACACACAACACACACCAGGAAAGCGAGGCCACAATCCCTCGAGTTACATCCCGTACCTATTTACTGCTAGGTGTGTGTGTGTGTGTGTGTGTGTGTGTGTGCCTTCGTCTTATTGACAGGATGATAAGAACCTACCAAAGTATTTCATCTGAGTATATCTGAGGGTACCGTGGGCAAAGCTATCCTGCGAAAATGAGTATGCAGTGATAGTGACGTGACAGAATAGATGACAATGACGTATAATACATTCTAAAGTAGTCTCTTATTCTCAGACTTTCTTCTCTCACTATGATATTTGTACGCGCTGAAGAGATGCATCATTTCCATTTATGATCACTAAAATTATAGGAAATATCCTTTTAAATTCAAGCAACTTCCATTAGAGCCTGGAAAGATAAGTCAGAAGCATCTAAAAATATCATGACAGTACCATGACAGGTTTCCATATTCATTATGCTTACAATTTGGCGATTTTATACAGCTTCAGAAACGTATGTAGGGATTAAAATAGTGAAGACTGTGGCCATTAATCATCTGACCTCCATAAACCTTTCCTAATATCAATAAAATCGTCCAGTCGTACCTAAAGCTCATGGTAAAAAACCGTCCTAGTACTGAAAGAGTTAATCAGCTGCATTATTCACACACACCTCCACTTAAGTATGTATGTCTTTGCGTGAATGTTCCTCAATTTCTTCAATGATCCAGTTTTGACCTCTTTCAAGGTATCACTTTCAAAGGCTGATGATTTCCTTGGTCTCTCCCTCTCCTTCCTTTCAGCCAGCCAACGTAATAATAACGACCTTTGAATATCTAATGAACCGATGTTGGCAGCTGAAGGCAAGGATCCCGTGCTTCTCTTTAAGTCTCATTTCTCCCCACCCGCCCACTCTTGCAAAGATTGTTGGTATCAGATTAACATTTTAAACTTTTGTGTGTGTGTGTGTGTGTGTGTGTGTGTGTGTGTGTGTGTGTGTGTGTGTGTGTGTGTGTGTGTGTGTGTGTGTGTGTGTGTGTGTGTGTGTGTGTGTGTGTGTGTGTGTGTGTGTGTGTGTATGTGTGCCTTTCTGTGTGTGTGTGTGTGTGTGTGTGTGTGTGTGTGTGTGTGTGTGTGTGTGCAAAATTGTGTTTCTGTTTGTCATATTATATCCTTTAAACTTGTACGTGAGTTGTGAACTTTTACCATTATTCTTTTTTTTTTCTCTCTCTTTTTTGTTCCGTTGATTTTTTTCTTTTGGAAGTTTTGTTTAGTGTTGTAAGAATCTGGAGCGTTGTTGACTGGCTTGAATGCTTTATGTTTTTCATTGTTTAGATGATTAAGATTGTATGTATTCACGCCGCGACGCATTCCTGGTTTCCTGAGGCGTTGTGTCTATCAATACAATAACTTTTTTTTATTTTGTGGCAAGCGGTTCGTTCATCTTTTGTATTTGATTAGTCTGTTCGATTGTTGTCATTGCTATCATCAATATTGTTCTTTCATTTCTCTCCAGCTGTAAGCATTCTATGGATATTAAATTTTCACGGAAATATTGTTTGATATTCCATTTCAGTTTAATGTCTCTGTGACGCTATCAA
>NC_059289.1:10360925-10365925 GCF_017591435.1 Portunus trituberculatus | reverse complement strand
AAAAATTAAGTAATCAATCTCTCTCTCTCTCTCTCTCTCTCTCTCTCTCTCTCTCTCTCTCTCTCTCTCTCTCTCTCTCTCTCTCTCTCTCTCTCTCTCTCTCTCTCTCTCTCTCTCTCTCTCTCTCTCTCTCTCTCTCTCTCTCTCTCTCTCTCTCTCTCTCTCTCTCTCTCTCTCTCTCTCTCTCTCTCTCTCTCCTGGTGTCTTCCTGGCCTCCGTTTTTTTCTATTTTCTTATTTTTTTTTCCTTGTCTCTCTCATTCTTGATCCTACTCCTCCATTCATTCTGCTCTTGTTGAAGATATTCCTGCTTCACTAACAAATTTTCCTGATACTTGCCCTTCAACTCCCGTCTTTGCGTACCTCTTTCCTTTCTTCGCTCAGTGTGTGTAGTTATCAATCATATCACGTCACTCAGCTTTATGTCTCATCCCTGCCGAGCACCTGAAGTTAGGAAAAGAAGGAACGAATAGTGAAAACAAAAATAATAGTGACGAAACTTACATTTCATTACTTCAACTAGAGTAGGCAACCTTTATTTACTTACTTATCTATTGTTTTCATCATTATTCATGAATTCCACACACTTGGTTGTAATGTTATGTATCTAACTTCTGCAGGAGAGCACCCGGCAGCCATGCAGACCAACAGTGCAGCCGCTGTGTTGGGGAGCGTGAGTCTACTCCTGGCTGCTGCCGTTGCCAGAATACTGTGTCAAGGATGGGTTCATGGTACCTAAGTGAGTTAACCTATCCTAGAGGGAGAGGGGTAGGCAGGGAAGGTTAGGTGAGAGAAGGCAAAGCAGTGGAAGGTAAAGGGAAATGGGTGAGAGGGAAGGAAAAAAAAAGCAAGAATGGGAAAAAAAAGAGAGAGAAAAGTAAGTGAGATAGTTGGGTGAAGAGAAAATCTAAAGAGAGTGTAAGAGTTGAAATATAGGAGAGAGTTGTAAAAGTGTAGATCGAACGCAAGAGAGAGGGAAAAGAAGAGAAAAACAAGATAAAAAAGAGGATGGAAGATGGGAGGGTAAAGAATCCACACGACAGAGAGAGAGAGAGAGAGAGAGAGAGAGAGAGAGAGAGAGAGAGAGAGAGAGAGAGAGAGAGAGAGAGAGAAATACAGACAGACAGACAGATAAGTATATTGAAAGGAATAGATGACAATACGTTAACGTTTCAACAAGCTTTAACACTCCTATAGATGAACAAGAATAACCATAACAAATGTAGAAATGAAGCATGATAAACAGAAGGTATGAGGGAGAGAGTTGGATGAAAAGGGATGAAGTGGTAAAGGCTTCCTCCTTTACCCTTTGACATCCATCATCACACACTTCAACTTGTCTTTCTTCATTCTCAGCTCCATTTCTTTTCTCCAATCTATTCTTCCAAGTCAAAGTTGAAAAAAATGACTTTGTTTAGCACATTAAACCATCGATCTATTACTTGAATTTTTTTTATATCTATCATGAAGGGAAATATTCATAAGCGTTTATATATCACATCAAAGCGTAGTACTAACTGCCGTATTAAAAAACGCTTCGTTCTTTCACCAGGACAGTTCTTCAAGTCCCCAGAGACGACTAGCCGGGTTTTCAAGACAGTTTCTCCTTATGTTAAACTAAAGATCTTTCTAGTCCGGAACCATAAAAATACTCTTGAAAACATGAGTATCTTCAAGCAGAGCCTTTGAAAATAGTCGTCGTGAGGGAACAAAGCGTTTCTGAATACTGGTCTAATTAATCAGTATAGCTTCTGTGACGGTCCATCTCCTGACCTTCCTCTTTGTGACTTGCACCGTCAAAGAGCTCTTGTTTTCACTCTCTCCATTGCTTTACACCAGAATTCCTTGTACATAAGAAATTAAAATAAATGTTTCTCTTTTTTTCAGCTCTCTTCAGCAATCGGGTCTGAGACTTGAGAAGTAAGTAGTTTTCTTATTACCTTTAGATCTATTGATATTCTTGTCTTGATTTTAGGGAATGGAGAGAGAGAGAGAGAGAGAGAGAGAGAGAGAGAGAGAGAGAGAGAGAATGGTATACTGAACAAATAGATATAAGAATCAAATTCAAATCATTAATTTCTTCAGAATAGTGGTTAATTTTTGCATACCCAGTTGAGACTAAGGTGGCTGTTTGATAAAAGTCTTTCTACTTTCACAAATGCTTGAATTGATGTACAGTTTTCTTTTGATCGTGTGTAGGATGGAGTGAAACACATTCTTAAAAACTGCTCATGTTATAAGATATTAGTTTTTTTTTTTTTCAATTAGCATAACTTCCGCATGTTTTCAGGCAGCGAAGAAAATATTAGTTATCCTGAAAGTGTCTAATATAGGACTTAACCAGTGTATTACTTTATCTCATACGTACACATATACATAATGTGCTACAACTGCGTATTAGAAGTAGCGTTATACTATGCATGTATAGAGCACATACAGCTTGAATGGAATAATGCTGAATATCGAACGACCAGTAGCGAATAGATGGGTAAGCTGACCGTGTCCCAGAACCAGGCTCCTGTGTGGCGAGCTGACAATACTGATGATTTTCTCATTAATATGTTGAACGAAAAACACAAAACTCTTAAAACATATGCACCAATATCTGTATGAAGTAATTGTATCAATATAGAATAAGCAGTACTATTAATACTTGGTACGTGGTGCTGATAAAAACAAGGAGCCAAATGAAATATGGTTATACAAGTCGTTAGTGTGAAGGTTGGTCGTGTTCTCAAGTAACGAGGGTGGTTAAGATAAGTTGTGGCTGTAGACAAACTTGTGCGAACAATTTTACAATAATGACTATAATATTAAAAATTCAGAGGTGATAACAGGAAGCGCTGACGCGAAGTAACAACACTGACAATAATACATGTAGATAATAAACGCAGTAAATGTGAAAAAAAAATCCAAAATAAAAGTGAATGCGTGACAGGAGTGAGTGAAGGAAAAAACTGCTTACCGTAAATGAGAATGTCCTCCCGTTGTCCTGCACACACGGCCAGAACCACCGCCACCAAGGAAAGGGTAAAAAAAAGAAAAAACAGCCAGGTGCTTGTCGCCGGCCTAACCCGACAAAATGGACACTTTTTTTGTAAGAGTGACCATAGCCATGGGAAGAAAAATATGAATTTAAAAAACGCCCACTTATTGCCACTTCCTATGAGATCTCAGATAGAATGGTGTAAAAAAAGGAAGATAAATGTCTTGAAGCTTCCCTATTGAAACAGTTCATGTGTAGAAATATTTGTTCAGTATAAGCCTTCGGATGGCGGTATTGTACAATTTGAGTCATAGCAGGTAGTTTACATAATTTTTCAGTGATCTAAACAATCAAATACCAAGTGATGATATTCAGTGTCTTCGTGTTGGATTGGTATCTTGGTGTCTATCATATATGAAACTACGTACTACATAGGAACATTATTTCTACTTCTATGAGACAGCAGCTAATTAATGTTTCTGGCAATTAAGTTTATTATTTCAAATATTAAATACCTTAGTACATATATTTTATCAGTTGCATTGATGGATATTTGGTTATTGTGTAATTAGAAAGAAATATTATTACTATTCAAAGCACAAGAATGGATGCTAAGAAACAAAGAGTAACGATATAATTTCCCTCAGGTGTCCGTCCTTACAGGTCATGTCTGAAGGTGTTGAGAAATGTGAAACTCTGCCAGACTCCAACAAACTGCGCCGTTCCATTACTGTCACGATGTCACGAAGATCAACAACCCAGGTGTGTTCAGACTTCTTCAATGTCACTTACCTTACCCGCTGACTGACACTCACCGGGTGTGTAGCGATTAGGTCTTGTTCACCACAGTGTGTCTGTTTGCTGCTATTCTTTGGTGCGTCTCTAGTGCACAAAGTTAAATGTCTCTCATGACTCATGAGTGTGTTAAGGTGACGGCAAGTGGCTCTTTGGAATGATTTTAAATTATATATATATATATATATATATATATATATATATATATATATATATATATATATATATATATATATATATATATATATATATATAATTCATAATCATTCAAAAGGCCTACTTGACTTTGTTGAAAAGTAATGGTGAAATGAAGTGTTATTGTGTGGCCGTGTGTGAGCAAGTGACTGTGTTGCAGACTCACGACGTGAAGATGAACTGTATCAAGGGGAAAATCAGAACGGCGCCGCACATCCTGAGGAGCTGCAACATTCCTTCTCACCTTCCTTGTGTCCTGTCTCAGTGGCTGTCCCTTGTGTGTCAGTTTTGATGAGTTTTTTCATCTTGTCTTTGCTTTTTGACCACTGAGATTCAGCCCATGTAAAAATGCTTCCGTCTATACCTTTGATGTAAATAAGTAATGTAATAATATTCAGAGTCTTGTTAATACACTATTGCCTGATATAAAATGCCTAAAAAGCTAAATGTTAAGAGCATTATCACTATTTTTTTATATGAAAAAAATATATACATGTTATGTAGGTTAAGGAAAATACAAGAAAACCTGCATGCGAGACCAATGATATGAAATGTATGTAAACTAATGTCTGCCAAGGTGGTGCACGCTGTAATTTCATTAATAACTAGTATGAAATAATGTGTAATGTACTACCGTTTTGTGACTTCCTTTTTGTATTTTCTCTTACATTTTCCTCCTTAATGGTCGAACAACAACATAGGCAACACTAATTAATGCTAACGTGTGCTGTAGATATTTACACCTTTTCTATTCCTAAGCATTGATAATTCTCCGTAAATCAAGAGCTGGAACTCTGCAAAACCATTTGGTTGTGCCTTCCTTAGCCACTGTGTTGTACGTACGTAGGTGTGCCATTACTGTATGGTAGCACAAATAAAATGTATGATGCTGTTCCTGCACCCCTATCCTAAAACGTGTTCAGTCTTGCTACAAAACATACTGAAGCTTGATGGATTCATGAACTGTGTTGTTACCAAGACAGGAGATCTTCAGAGTTCATTTCAGACAATTTCATATTTACACT
>NC_059289.1:10348425-10353425 GCF_017591435.1 Portunus trituberculatus | reverse complement strand
TGCTGCTGCTGCTGCTACTACTACTACTACTACTACTACTACTGCTACTACTACTACTACTACTACTACTACTACTACTACTACTACTACTACTACTACTACTACTACTACTACTACTACTACTACTACTAGTATACTTCGATTTCTACTCCTTGTGTGTCCGTGAGAGAGAGAGAGAGAGAGAGAGAGAGAGAGAGAGAGAGAGAGAGAGAGAGAGACGGTATTGGTTCTCTGTACGTGACTTTTCTTCTGCCTGAAACGAATGAAGAAAATGTTGTGTAGCGAATTGAGTGACTCTAAAGATACAAATGACAGCAAGAAGAAGAGGAGGAGGAAAAGGAGGAGGAGGAGGAGGAGGAGGAAAAGAGAAGGAAGAGGAAAAGAAGAAATAAAGAAGAAGAAGAGGAGAAGATAAAGGAGGAAGAATTAATGAAGAGGAGGAGGAGGAAGAAGGAAAAGAAGAATCGAAAGAAGAAGAAAGACGGCAGAATAAATGAAGAAAAGGAAAACTAACAAGAACGAGACAAAAAGGGAAGCACACAATTAGGAAATGCCCAGATACCGGAGCGCTTGTCTGTTTATGGCTGGGAGCGACCCAAGCTCTAATGAAGATAATACTTCTCATGCTTGTATTTTCAGACACTTCAGTACCATGCCACGTTTTCATCTTCCTTCTTCCTTCTGGTTACTATTTAGCGATTTTATACAGCTTCAGAAACTCATGTGGGGATTAAAATAGAGAAGACTCAAGCCATTATTAATCTTTTGAAAACCGTAGACTCTTCCTAATGTCAATACTATCGTCTAATCATACACAAAACTAATGGTACAAATGCATTCCAGAACTGAAGGGGTTAAAAATTTCAGTATCTCAAAAGGCTTTATTTAAATTTATACGAGTTTTCAAGATGTTTCCACGGTTCTAGAGACAGATTGACAAGATTTCTATATTATCAACTGGAGAAACACTCTTGAAAAACCTGCTAATCATCTCTGTGGCCTTGGAAAATAGTGGTGAGAGAACATAGCTTCTCTGAATACGCATCTCACCCTCACTGCATGGCTGCGAGAGACAGCTGAGCAATGTGTGGCTTTGAATGTATTAGCGTTGGCTTTACCTTGTATTTATTTCTGACTTCCTGGACTAACACGCTAGAAATAACATGCATAAGAGGAGAGAGAGTATGAGACCGTGGGAGCTCTGATACTACCGCCCCCTACCGAGATGCACTGACAGTTAATGGCAAGAGCACCGAGGCATGAAGGAAGACAGGATTTTGCTACAAGTGATGTGAGAAAACAAGATTAATTTAATTCTGATTCACAAGAGGAGGAAAAAGTTTCTATACGCTTTTATAATTGTGAAATCTTCATGAGGCAGGATGTGAGTCAAGTCAATGAATTGAACCAGACGTAAAATAAATTAAAAAACATCCAGTAAAGGAAAAAGCATTGAAGTAAGAACAAATAAAAAAAATACATGGTTATCTGTAAATGCAGCGAAGCAGAATGAAAGTCAGTAAGATTAAATCAAGTGTGAGAGAGAGAGAGAGAGAGAGAGAGAGAGAGAGAGAGAGAGAGGTATGTGGTAACGATGGCTGAGATATATACGAAATAAAGCATTATTACATGGAAAGAAGAACACAGGATGGGGATTTGAATATCTAAGGATGCTGACTCGAGAGGAAAGAGGGAAGAAAATCAAGTTCACTAATGAATTAAGAAGTGAGAGAAGGGATAGTGAAATAGGAGGGAGACCAGATGGAGATACAACAAGCAGTCAGAAGATCCTTATTTTGGGGGTGAAGGCAATAAGAAAATGTGAAATAAATATCTTTAATTCAGTTCATGAAACGGACAAGAATATCCCCAAGATTCAATAAAGTAAAGGAAATGTTGCGCGCATACACACACACACACACACACACACACACACACACACACACACACACACACACACACACACACACACACACACCTCACCACACCACACCACACCACCCCACGCACACACGCACAGACACACACACACACACACACACACACACACACACACACACACACACACACACACACACACACACACACACACACTCTCTCTCTCTCTCTCTCTCTCTCTCTCTCTCTCTCTCTCTCTCTCTCTCTCTCTCTCTCTCTCTCTCTCTCTCTCTCTCTATATATATATATATATATATATATATATATATATATATATATATATATATATATATATATATATATATATATTTTTTTTTCCTGTTCCATGATCTGTATTCACTGTACTTGTCAGTTTATAAATATATATTGTAAGATGATTACCTAACTAGACTAAAGTTAGCTAGTTAAGTTGGCACTGCAGGTATAGGGTTTAAATCTAATCACGTGTTGATGTGATGTGTGTTCATCTTCAGCTTACTGATAAGAATCTAACAGTGAAGAGAATGAAGAATAAAAGTCTTTATTGTAGATAAGATTGCTGTCTGAAGTAGGTTGTCATGTTTCCGTAAAGAAGGAATGATATTGCACACTTGGTTCCAACGATAAGACACGTAACAGTCAGACGGAGAAAATTCAGGGGACAATTAGGAAAGAGACATCATCGTGAAATTAAAGCCCACACTGAATCATGAGGAAATCTAAACAAGGTTAAACAGAGGTACGGTACCTGGCCCTACCAAATACTCATGAACAAGGTTACGGTGCATGTAGCCTGGATTGCGGTTAGACAACAGAAAACTTACATTTATCCCCTTCAAAAATAAGGCGTGTTCTTACCATGAATTTTGCGTATGATTAGACGATTTTATTTGCATTAAGAAGGGTCAATGTAGGTCAGAAGATTAATGGTCACAGTCTTTACTCTTTCATTCCCTTCACATAAATTTCTGAAGCTGTATAAAATCGCGAAATAGTAACCAGAATGAATATGAAACGCGGCATGATAGTGAAGGGTTAATAGTTGCAAATCAGAGTGAAGGCAAACAATTAGTAGGATACAGCAAAGATCAGTTTTAAGATACATTTGCGAATAAGGATGGATGGATGATAGATGTATGTAGGTTAGGTTAGATTTCATACAGATGCTGCAAAGCGGAGACCTATCGGCATTTTGCAACTTGCTTTATTTTCATATTCTTAACCAACATTGTCGTCAGTACGCGTCTATCACAAGTCACCATGCCGATCGTGCCTGGAATTACCTGAGCGTGTCCTGAAGAGGTGGATCATTTACTACTTATAACATACAACCTCTTAACAACGATGGCATTCTGTACATCACCGCAGACTTACCACATGCAGCACCAGCGTCGCCTCACGGTCACATAAGGAACTGGTAATGGTTTCCAAAGTCAAACAAAGTCGTAGTCGAATAACATAAAGTCTGGCAAGTATTTGGCGAAGAAGGCCATGATTTCCTGGTTGCTGAGCTGGCCGAAGTACCTGGGGTCGTGGCGGCTGGCGTGGAAGGGTCTGGTTGCTGCAGGAAACGTCCCGATCAGGTCTGTCACGCCCAGCCACTTCAGCAGAAGATACTCCGAGTCCTCTTTCAGGTTTTCATACTTGCCGATAAAGTCGTACTGTATGGCGCAGGGTTGACATATTTCATGCATCGGCAACCAGTGTTCGTTTCGCTGCTCCACAGTACCGCGACCCGGCTGAGAGATGAAGCGAATGTACTCCGTGAAGGTGGTGATGTCTGTCTCCTTCTTGTTTGGGTTGTCTCTGAAGAGTGAAAGCCATGACACACACACACACACACACACACACACACACACACACACACACACACACACACACACACCCACACACAGTGAAAGGAATTATGGTAAAGACGAGTGTCTGCTATTATGAGGAGCAACAGAGCTGTTTTTTTTTTTTATTCTTGATGAAAGTCATAAGTCGTGGCTCGCCTGCATGTTTCTATCATGTGTCGTGCGACAGGAGCAGTGCTCAGTATTCCTTGTGCTCAATAACTTTGTAATAAAACTAAAAGTTACTACTGACTCGACATTTTGCATTCTTGCCTCGTGCGAGAGGTCCAGTTTTATTTATGTTTACTTATTTTTTATCTATCTATTTTCATCCAATTATGTGAAGCTATGAGAAGATAAAGGAACAAAGACAAGAGTGCAGTTGGTTTTTCTTCTTTATCATAACATGGATATAAATTTCAGCTGTATTTCAGTAATTTCTGCTTGACCATTTTGGGGAAGGTGGCATCAGCAGGCTCCCAGTCCTCCAGCTTGTCCCTGTAGGCCGAGAGTACCCGCTCGAAAGGATGACGCACCACCATAAACTTCTCGTACGTTCTCAGTTTCTCTTCCTTATCCTTGTCGAAAGCTAGCGTAGTAAGGGACCTATGGACTCTGTGCCTGAAAAACACACAAATGAGAAACGGTTGACGGGTGTAGGAGCGAAGGGAAACGGAAAACACAGACTACTCCGACAATAATAACATACGAACAGTGGGAACAAAAGGGAAGCTGGTAGTTTGTGTATGAATCATGCCTACCTACCTATATCCATCAAACATCCTCATCCTACATTTGTCCAACTTAATGCTCCCGATAATCTTTGCACTAACAACCTAATTACTAAGTTCTATTCACGTATTATTCTGTTTTAGAACTCTTCGTAAGGAAAGAACATCAGAAAAATAAGGGAAGATGCAAGAAGTCATCAGAACTAAACATGATAGTCCATTTTCCATGAATCTACCACTGCCTAATAACCAATTCGTTTTCCTCTCACTCTAAATCCATCTTTGTCAAATTTGAAGCCTTTATTTCTTGTTTTCTTGTAGGGAGCGCGGTTATGTTACAAGGTTGAACTTAGTTTCTTGGAGCATGGGATCAAAGTTTGTGTCGGTTGTAGCTCAAGATGATTGAAAAACAGGTGTGGTCAGTAAGAATTTGGGAGGATTATTGATTGAATATTTAATTTCATGTATTTTAGGAAGGGCTGAAAAAGAAATAGCCCTCTAAAGGTGCCAGTCCTCA
>NC_059289.1:10315925-10343425 GCF_017591435.1 Portunus trituberculatus | reverse complement strand
CTAAGGATGAATCCGTGCAATGTGCTAAATTCACACACAGTTTTCTTTTTTTTTTTCATGATAACGCTGTTGTATAATCGACTTTAATACTTTCACTGAAATTATACGCAGCAATGTATTTTTATTGCGTTATCTACGGTCTGTTAAATACGGAGGAGGAATTTTGCCTGTATTCGCTTTATACTCCAACAAAATGGCTTAGTAGTCAAATAAGTTGATTTATTATTTTCATTATGTAGTAGCTGATAATGAGGAAATACTTTCGTTGAAAAGTCAAATTTTCAAAACATATTGAAATGTGTACAAGGTATCCTAAAATGAACGCACAACAAAAGCTTAGAAGTATGGAAATGTCATGAATTTACTTCTTGTCCTCAGAGTCTTTCGCCGTAAGAGTGGAGGACGCAAAAGCACGAAGCGATGCCCTGGAGCAGCATGTCAAGGACATGTGCAAGACCATGCGATTCCCAGATGCAGGGATGCAGAAAACGACTGGATACATGTTTTACGACGACGCGAGGAAGGTGATTTACTGCTCCATTCCCAAGGTAAGGCGGACAGTGGAAAGCAAGGAATGCCTGCTGAGTGAAAGTTGAAGAAAAAGACTTATTTATTTATGGGATGGAGTATGACAAGGTAAAGTTACGGGAAGAAACAACAATTTTAGAAACTAACTGAAATGTGATAATCATATCCCCTTCATTTTTAAGCGTTGTGTGTAGGAATGTTCATGTGTTGAGTTCCAGCCTTTGAACTGTCGCCATTTTGTGTGATAAAAGCACAATTTTCTTCACCTGAACTGAAAGGATTCTTACTGTAAAATGTGCAAGTTCTAAAGACCGAGATCGTGATAGAAATGAGACATCTTAAAACCAGCAACATTAATTTGAAGGAACTTTTCTAATACCTTCCGTCTGTATATCTTCAACCATTTTCTTTTCCAGGTGGCGAGCACCAGCTGGAAGAAACTGTTGATAAAGATTACGGAAATACCAACTATAAACGTATCAACAATCAGCAAGTGAGTGGCGTCGTGTCGTGCAGAGAGTAGCGATTTTTGGTTGCATGTCTTTGATATATATTGGATTGAATGGCGCAGAGAGAGAGAGAGAGAGAGAGAGAGAGAGAGAGAGAGAGAGAGAGAGGAGAGAGGAGAGAGAGAGAGAGGTGAGATTTTTCCGCATCTCAGTACTCAAGGAGCTACTTATAAATATTTGTGTCTTTTACAAACAAGCCAATAGCAAAACGTTGACTCTCAAACAATGTGGTTCACAATGATCATCTTGTGTCCAAGCTGACCCAAGCTGAAAAAGAAATGACAAGGTGACTGCAGTGTGTACAGCTGAGCTTGAAATAATTTGCATCTTTCCTTTATTCTTATACGCTCCTGCATGCCATTTGTGTGCCTTTCAGGTATGACGCTCACAGGACACTTCCGCTGCTAGTCTTTGACAAAAATAAGGAAGAAAAATTAAGAACATACAAGAAGTTTATGGTGGTGCGTCACCCCTTCGACCGGATCCTCTCTGCATACAGGGACAAGCTGGAGGACTGGGAGCCTGCCGATAGCGTCTTCCATAAGATGGTTGGGAAGAAAATACAGAAACTCAGGTGAGGTTATAATAACATATATATTGTAAAAACAACTGCGTATCTTTGTTTGCTTGTTGTGAGGGGGCTTTGTTAGTTTCATTGAAGTGAAGGTAGGAAAAAGTGGAAATGTCAAAACCCATTCATATTTTTTTTGTTTATTTTTTTTATTGTAAAACTACTCCTCAAAACTAACACGTATTGCATTATGTCACGTGAAATTATGCACGCGTGAATCAGGAACTACAAATCAGTGATAACCTTAAAAGTAGATGAACTGAAAAAAACGAAATAATACGGAATGATAAAAAGATAAAATGATAACGACAACAACAATAACAATAATAATGATAATAATAATAATAATAATAATGATAATAATAATAACAATAATAATAATGATAATAATAATAATAATAATAATAATAATAATAATAATAATGATAATAATAACAATGATAATAATAATAACAACAGCAGCAGCAACAAGAGAAAGACAAGATTAGACGAATAGAAGGTATGAACTTGATGTAAGCGTAACATGAGCCACCCGACCTATCTTCTGTGCTCTGGGAAAGGCTACTACTTCTTGGACAGCTGGTACCGTCTCTCTTTTAACCCATTCAATACCATGACGCGTTTCCATATTTATTCTGCTCATTATTTGGTGATTTTACACTTCTTCAGTAACTTATGTTGGGGGTTAAAATAGTGAAGACTGTAGCCATTAATCTTCTGACCTCCATAGACCCTTCCTAATGTCAATAAAATGATCTAATCGAACACAAATCTCAAGGTAAAAATGCATTCCAGTACTGAAGGGGTTAATAAGGCATCCACTTGCAGCTCAGTTCTTGTATTGCATTTTCAGCAAGTCTTGCTTTAGTGACTGATGGATCTTATATGCCAGGCTCTAAATGTCTGGTTACTTAGTTCTCTCTCTCTCTCTCTCTCTCTCTCTCTCTCTCTCTGTGTGTGTGTGTGTGTGTGTGTGTGTGTGTGTGTGTGTGTGTGTGTGTGTGTGTCCGTGCGTGCGTGTGTGTGTGTGTGTGTGTGTGTGTGTGTGTGTGTGTGTGTGTGTGTGTCATGGCTTTCACTCTTCAGAGACAACCCAAACAAGAAGGAGACAGACAACATCACCTTCACGGAGTACATTCGCTTCATCTCTCAGCCGGGACGCGGGACTGTGGAGCAGCGAAACGAGCACTGGTTGCCGATGCATGAAATATGCCACCCCTGCGCCATACAGTACGACTTTATTGGCAAGTATGAAAACCTGAAGGAGGATTCGGAGTATCTGCTGAAGTGGCTGGGCGTGACAGACCTGATGGGCACGTTTCCTGCAGCAATTAGGCCCTTCCACGCCAGCCGCCACGACCCCAGGTACTTCGGCCAGCTCAGCAACCAGGAAATCATGGCCTTCTTCGCCAAATACTTGCCAGACTTTATGTTATTCGACTACGACTTTGTGTGACTTTGGAACATGTCTGTGAGGTGACAATGGTGATGCAGGTCACTGGAAAGTCTGTCATAACTTGGCATGCCACAGCCTGGTGGGACATAGCGTGATGCAGCAGTGGAAGAACACACAAGGATGTAAATAATCACGTCTACGGGAGAATTGTAAAAGGGACCCTGCTGCGAATCGAGGCGAAATCGGGTCAGGATATCTTGTGTCAGGAAACCATTAACACGAGAGTGGGAGGCCAACCATTAACAAGAGAGTGGGAGGCCAGGTATCAGATTGTACGCAGACCCAAGCAAACGCCCAAGACAAAATACTTTGTTTACGATGTTGGAGAGTAGTATAGTCAACACGTGTTTCCCCACGTGTAGTTAAACAGGATTGGTGGTTTTAAATGGCCAATGAACAAGCAGTATTTCATGTTTAGACCAATGGTGAACGTGCTATGAGACTAGGGAAAAGTTGAGCCTATGAAACACCAGTAAGGCAATGTTGTGTATACTACGTTTAAGGTTGTTTCTACATTACCTTCGTATGTGTTCTCGTCCTTACATTGTCACACGTGGACCTCCACATGTCTGATCTCTGAATGGTAGATGGTAAAATGGGCGTGGAGAAAAGGTACGAAACCTTGAGTATTTAAAATAAGCAGAAACCAGCAAGAAGATCTCTAGAATCTTGGCAGAAACGAGAGGAGAAAGCAGAAGTCAGTGGCCGAGAGGAGGAGAAGAAACATTTGAGTCATGGACAGACTCTTTCTTGTATTAGTGAGTAAAGCTCTATAGTTGTTAATGCAGTCTAAGACAATGTTTATGTCATTTAAGTGAAAGGAGGAAACAAATATAGGATGTGTATTTATTAGGATGTTATATTAAGATTTTATGTATGTGTAGTGCAATTTCCACAGTTGATGCATTAAGATATATCATATTGAGGAGATAATTACATATGATATATTGTGGTGTATACATTATATGGGCATTTATAGAAGTCAAGCATTGAGTTGATATTGAGATGCATCAGCTGTGAAATTGGCACCTAATGTTTGTGGATTTATTTGTATGTGATTAACATTGATGAAGGATTTACGAAGATAAGGATTTACGGAGATGAGCTTAACATTTCTAAGGGCATTAATTGAATTTGTGTGACATTATGAGCAATCTGTGAGAAGTGGTGTAATTAATCTTAGATGAATTAAAATTAGAAAATACAATACCGTATAATATATTACCTGCAGTAAGAATAAGTCTTCACTTAGAATAGCACGATTGCAACCTGCAACGAACTCCGAAAAGTCTGTTGTGATAAATACTTGTGATGTGACTTACACAAATAGAGTAATCATGGATGAGTCCGTCAGAACACATCCACGTGTCTCAGGAAGGTCCATGACTGACAAAGAGATTGTGGTTTATCTAAGAATAATAGTCATTCAACAAAGGCCAGCTGGAACAGAAGGTCGTTTGCTGAGGCAAGAATTGTGCATCAGGCTTCCTTACTAGTGTAGACTATGTGATATACTGAAACAAACGGATTCACAGCAGCCATGCCGTGGGAAATTTAGCTTCCCGCCTGAGTGTACCGGACCGTCTGTTGAATATCCTTGTCTCAGTGATTACTTTTATATGTATTTATTTGGAAAATGATTAATATATGATATCGAAGGTAAAAGTCCTTGCAGTCATCCACTGATCAAAATGTAAAAGTTCTACTATTAGTATACTGTGTGTGTATATATAATAAATATGAGAGGTTTCCTAACTTTTGTGACAACTCCATACTTGTAGCTAAGGTCAGGGCCCATTGAATTATAGGGTCCCTCCACGCGCAGGACTGGGTAGCCGTGGGCGGGACCAAAGCTCTGTGACGTCACGGGGAGTTCTGCTGGGAGAGAGAGAGAGAGAGAGCGCGCGCGCACCTCCCAGCAGAGCTCCCCGTGACGTCACAGAGCTTTGGTCCCGCCCACGGCTACCCAGTCCTGCGCGTGGAGGGACCCTATAATTCAATGGGCCCTGGCTAAGGTTACGTGTGTCGCAGGCTGCGGACACAGACACCAGGCTGATGCAGTCATTGTCTTTCAGGTGCGCGAGCACAAACAATCCATTCAATGCACTCTAAAATTTAGCAGGATATTTTTTCTATTTAATGACGATACCTTCATGAGCATTCTGAAGTTTCTAGTTTAAGGAAAACATAAGGAAAGTCAAGAGTTGCCGAATTCAGTCTTCATAGTAAGGGAAAGGTATAAGCAAGACATCCTTTCTTTGTGAATATCATGCTTAAAATTGTTATATTTTGTTATTTCAGACCTTCCACAAGGACTTTTAGGAGAACTAAGTCTCTACTCTACGCGTGGTGACTCGCGTTGTCCCGAAGTGTTTCCGATTCAAGACGTGACAGTAAAATCGTGTACATCAGCTTATTTGTCAAACTCGGTATACTATTTCGGTGCTCCAAAAATCATTGTCACTGACAAAACTGCCAAAACTGATTTGGTTTCTTGGGAACAACAACAATTCACAAGGCAGCACACACAAATGTGATTGTGTAGTACTTACGCTGGCGCGAAGTAATGGAGCTATGCCGCACCCTCACGTTAGCCAAACTCTCTATCTTTGGTGTTGTTGAACACTCGCGGTGCTATTAAGCAAGGCCTTCAATATAGTTTCACAGAGGTCACCTTTGGCTAAGCCCTACACTTATCGGGGGAACTTTACGCCACACCTACAGGTCAGCATCATCAACTGTTAGAATCACTTTGAAACATGATTGCGAAGCTGCAGCCGGCACCTCCTCGACCCAGTGAAGCCTCGGCGTCCCTTCACGGTCATGAGTGGAAGTTTCTCTTCCACTAGACTGACCCATGCTGAGTGATGAGAAGGAACTACCTTGGAGGGATGAGCGATGCAAGCAACGCCTTTCTGAAGGGAGAGGATGGTGTCATGTCCATGTCCAGAGTGCATGTTTGAGGCAGGAGGTTTGAAGCAGTATGGGACTACGTGTGCAACCAAGAGACCAGAAAACTTGCCTATGGCTTCCTTGTAGATAACCGACGACGAATAGAAAGACAAAAGCACTCCATCGGGCACTAAGTCCACACAGTCCCAGTTTTCGCCTCCTGTCACTCAGGGGGCGTCCTCGTGCTTGGGGGAAGACTCACCCACACTTCCTGCTTCAAGCCACGCCGCACTTCGCCCACTACACGATAATCATTTGTGGCAGAATATATCACTGACCATATATATTCCTACAGTGTGTCCACCCTCCGGCGCTTGCAAAATTCCCTGTAGTTGCTCAATATCTTCAGTCTGTCGCACGATCTCAGAGGGACATCGTGACTGTCATTGGTCATTGAGGCTTTAATGGACATTGTAAGCTGCTGCGTAAAAGAAAATAAAGACGCAGATATGTGAACGAGTGGGACAAATTAAGACAAACATTTATCGATGAAAGTTTGTTGTAGTAAATGATATGTGAACCAGAGGGTTCTATAAATGTTATGCAAATGGACAGTGCAGCATTTGGTAATTTACTGAAGATAGTGACTCCAATTATTTAGAAAAAAGGAACAGTGTGATGCGAAAATGTATCTTTGCAAGTGAGTGTCTACCAGCAACACGAGGCTATCCGGCCAGCGGGAACACATTTCAAGACCTCAAATTTGGTGGTGGACTTCCCAACTTCTCACTGCCGGAGAGGATATATAAAGGTAAGGAAAGAAGGCATGACTTTTAATATCTATGTGTGATAAAGTTAATGACTAGCTTAACAACCAAACAAAGCTGCATCAAAAGAATAGCACACGTCAATACTTTTTTATGTTAAAAAGATAATGCAATATACACTCGCATTATTTTATTATAAAAAATCGTAATTAGTATAGATATTTATAGAGTATACCACAGGATAGAGTGCAGATATAGAAAAAAAAAACTTCCCTTCAGTGACAAGAATAATTCAGTAATGAGGAAAGCTTTGGCGTTTATTTGTAGCGCAGCATGATTAGTATAATTCATTTTAACTAAGTCTCCAGTTTCCAAATGAAGGATGAAAATATTGTTTAAGTGATATTCCTGTAGCAGAATGCGTGGAACACACTTCCATTTAAAATAGATAGTATGATTATTCTATTCAACAAAAAAATGTTTTCTTTGGTTTATAGCTTTTACGCACAATGGGATGGGATGGGAATGATTTGCATCATTGTTTTTGTGAATCGCACGATATAAACTAAATGTGCAGAAACCTAATCTCAATGTTCATTCCTGCTGACAACCATCTGCTTTTTTTTTCTTTTTTAAGGTTAAGGCCTATAGCGCTTGTAGGCTTACTTGAAGAGTGTGTAGGAAGCGCTGTTCAGCTTCCGCCCATTAGGGGGGCAGGCAATTTTATTTATAGTGGTACAAATGGCAAAGTGTTTAAGGCTGTACGTGGTGGGATTCGAACCGACGCGTGGACGTCTGCCCGATTCCATGCTCACCACTTTATCCACAACGCTGCCGCGAATATTTGTTAAAAGTTCTTCTCGTATGAACTGTTACGGGTCTGTTCGTCACGCACAGGTCTTCATCTCGTGAAACATCATGGCGTGTTCTGACAAGCTTGAATCACGATAACTATAGAATTTACAACATCCAAAAATCACCCCACAGAGAAGGCACTCACTTCATCACTACACACTTGCCAGTGACCTACAGCACCAGCGTCGCAACGCAGCTACATACCACAGTATTGTTATTCCAAAGTCACACAAAGTCGTAGTCGAATAACATAAAGTCTGGCAAGTATTTGGCGTAAAAGGCCATGATTTCCTGGTTGCTGAGCTGGCCGAAGTACCTGGGGTCGTGGCGGCTGGCGTGGAAGGGCCTAATTGCTGCAGGAAACGTGCCCATCAGGTCTGTCACGCCCAGCCACTTCAGCAGATACTCCGAATCCTCCTTCAGGTTTTCATACTTGCCAATAAAGTCGTACTGTATGGCGCAGGGGTGGCATATTTCATGCATCGGCAACCAGTGTTCGTTTCGCTGCTCCACAGTCCCGCGTCCCGGCTGAGAGATGAAGCGAATGTACTCCGTGAAGGTGATGTTGTCTGTCTCCTCGTTTGGGTTGTCTCTGGAGAGAGAGAGAGAGAGAGAGAGAGAGAGAGAGAGAGAGAGAGAGAGAGAGAGAGAGAGAGAGAGAGAGAGAGAGAGAGAGAGAGAGAGAGAGAGAGAGAGAGAGAGAGAGAGAGAGAGAGAGAGAGAGAGAGAGAGAGAGAGAGAGAGAGAGAGAGAGAGAGAGAGAGAGAGAGAGAGAGAGAGAGAGAGAGAGAGAGAGAGAGAGAGAGAGAGAGAGAGAGAGAGAGAGAGAGAGAGAGAGAGAGAGAGAGAGAGAGAGAGAGAGAGAGAGAGAGAGAGAGAGAGAGAGAGAGAGAGAGAGAGAGAGAGAGAGAGAGAGAGAGAGAGAGAGAGAGAGAGAGAGAGAGAGAGAGAGAGAGAGAGAGAGAGAGAGAGAGAGAGAGATTGATTGATTGATTGATTTTATTAATTCGAGACTAGGCATTGGAAATGTCTGTAGCATTACTAGGGTTTCCGTTGATTCGCTTTCTTCTGTTGATTGTTTATCATAAGAACAGAATTCTTAAATCTTAGTTTTCTCACAATTCATCTTAAATTTTTATTCTCATGTCGATTTCATTGGTTAAAAAAGAAAAAACCAGCGGACCGAACGCTCGCGGTGATATGAAGTAGATGCATCTCCTACCTGTGTTTATTTAGTCCCTTCCCGACCATCAAGTGGAAGAGGTGATTGTGACGCGCCCAATACTCCAGCTTGTCCTTGTAGGCCGACAGGACCCGCTCGAAAGGGTGCCGTACAACCATAAACTTCTTGTAGGTTCTTAGCTTCTTTTCCTTGTCTTTATCGAGGACGAGCAATGGAAGGCTGATGTGTATGGCTCCCCTGGAAACACTAGAGCTAGACGGATGTGCATGGTACCAGCAGACCAAAGCTGTAGATCATATGATACTAGAAAATTTTAAAGATCTTAATGATAATGATGGCAATGTTTCCATTAATATTCTAGTAATTATTTGATAAGAAGTTTGCCTTTTTTAACATGGTAAACACTCATGAGCATTAGAGTCATCATATCTGTCGTCCGTCATAATGCTTCTTATGAGCAAGCGAAAGCTCTGTGTATTTAATCATTGGCTTCAGTCTCATCAAATTCATGGAAGAGAGTTAGGCAGTATGTAGAGTCACTGCTCTTCGGCAACACGGCCTTTTGATGTCTCCGTTATTCGGATTGAAAATTTATTTAGCTACTTGTTACTGATATATGTATCACCTATCAAAAGAGTAATAAATTTTAAGATAGCAACAATAATGACAATAACAACGGACAATGCGGCGAACCTCACCTGCGCATGGCAGACACGTTTCTCCTCGGCTGTGTCATCTTCAGCCACGTCTTCTTCCAGCTGGTACTGGCCACCTGGAAACACCAACACGTCCAACTGTGGCTATGTATGTTGGATACAAATGAGCGAGGCCTCTGTTGCTGTTGCTGCTACTACTACTACTACTTGTACTACCGCTGCTTCTGCTACTACTTTTTTTTCTTTTTTTACGCTATGGCCTATAGCGCCTGTAGAGAATACTTGAAGAGTATATATATATATATATATATATATATATATATATATATATATATATATATATATATATATATATATATATATATATATATATATATATATATATATATATATATATATATATATATATATATATATATATATATATATATATATATATATATATATATATATATATGCATATACACACACAAGGATGCCTTGTTGTGACACTTTAAATAAAATATATATATATATATATATATATATATATATATATATATATATATATATATATATATATATATATATATATATATATATATATATATATATATATATATATATATATATATATATATATATATATATATATATATATATATATATATATATATATATATATATATATATATATATATATATATATATCCTTGGTGTAACCACCTAGAACCTGGATATCATGGTGACGTGTAAGTAACTTTACACCACTCGACAAATGGCATAGCTTCAAAGCGATATATGATGGGATTCGAACCTACGCATGGACGTCTGACCGATCCCACGCTCACCACTTAGTGTAACCGCGGCTTATCCACTACGCCACCGCCTCCCTTCACTACTACTGCTACTACTACTACTACTTATACTACCGCTACTACTCCTACTACTGCTACTGCTGCTGCTGTTGCTGATTATGAAATAGCAGGAAATAAACCACTTATTACATATTACTGATAATTCAAAACATTGCACTATAATCGAACAAAATTCTTGATATGCAATTCAGTTTAAAGGAAGAGTTGAAAAATTGGGAAACTTGTATATTGGTTTCGAAATCACTAGAGATCAAGAATTGTGAAGTTAGGAAACGGTAATATCAGTATTTGTCACTTTATGAGTCTGACTGTGGATCAGTACAGCTTTCTATTTGAGCCTTATCCTTATGGCAGTCCACGTTATGTTTCAGACAGTCTTACTCGTAATGGTTAGTGGTTGCGACGACACTGATTTTCTGGCATTCTTCATCCGTATATCTATTCACAAAACTGGAAAGATGGTTCAAGATGATTGCATGCTGACTTTGTGCGATAAATCACTTACAATAATGAACAAACAAAAACGCTATCAACACCTTATTCTTACTTATATACTTGATATGTAGAATGTCCTTAAAATATTGTATTCATCATGGCATACATAAAGTTTTTGATGTGGACTTCATGAAATGGTTAGCGCCATGTGAATGACTGCACCATTACCACAAGGAACGTGAGGAAAATTTTCCCGTCTTCTTAATTTTAATTTAATTCTACATCTATGAGATGCCTGCGGCTGGTTGGCGGTGTACGTTATACAAATATATACAGTAACTGTCTTTCCATAACTTCCACCTTTGTCGTTCTCCTTCTCATTCACCTTGTGCTACCGAATTTTCTTGATAGCTTTTTCTACCTTCTGCTCTCAATCGTTGCTTACCTTGGGAATGAAGCAGTAGATCACTTTCCTCACGTCATCATAATGCATGTGATCCAGCGCCTGACTCGCTCCTGTGTCTGGAAATCGCATTGTCTCGCACACTTCCTTCACGTGTTGCTCCAGAGCATCGCTTCGTGACTTCGCTTCCTCAGCTTTCACCGTCAAAGTCTCTAAAAAGAGAGAAACAAACTAAGTCGCATTCATAATGATAACTTTTTTTCTTTATATGTATTATCAAAACCAAGAAAACTATGTGTGAATTTAGCACACTACACAGATTCACTCATAGTGATGTGCCTTCCTGGCCAACAGTTTTTGCTAATCAATGGGAAGCTCACATAAAGTCTGGTCAGTAATCGTTATTCCGCGGCAGGAGGGCTCGCAGTGGTGTGTGTAGCATGGACAACCCACACAACCTTTACTCACCGTATTCCACATTCCAAGAAATCAAGAGGCTAGCAGAGAGAAGCAGCAGCGTCGCTGTCAACACCTGCCTCACCGTGGACCACCTGTGGCTAATAAAGACTGACATTCTGAAAAGAAAAGCCAGTTGTTAGATGTTCTTTCATTAAATTAAATGAATGAATAATTCAAGATTCGGAGAGAATATTTGAAATTAAAATCTATCTACTTATTTCAAAATTTCACTTCTACAAGATCGAGTTGAGGGACAGTAAACAAAATAATACAGTACAGTGCGGAACAGCTGAGTGAATATCTAATATGGAAAAATCGAATATTCAGAAATTCGAACTCTATCTCATGTTTCAACTAAAAAAAAAGTGGTGGGGCGGAATGGGAGAGAAGTTCTTACCTGACCACGTGCACGCCTTAAAATGTAATACGAGTATGTGCAACAGAAGTGAGACGTGTGTGTGTGTGTGTGTGTGTGTGTGTGTGTGTGTGTGTGTGTGTGTGCGCGCGAACTTTTGTTACTTGTCTAATTTGATTTAATGTTCTAGAGATGAAGATGAAGATGAATTTTTTTTGTGTGTTTACCATTGGCCATAATACAACACTGTTTTAGTGAGGATGGCGTGACATTTGTAGGTTTCCTTCCTTGCCTGCCAGGGTTTGGCGTGGCTCGTAAGGCTACACCAAGACAGACACTTGTTGCCTGATGGAATCACGACAATGCCAGACTCCTCGAACACCCCAGAGTATATTTCAGTCTTAAGCTGCAGCTGGGTCGCTGAGTGTAATCAAACAATAATATTACAATGTCCAGGTTACCATTACCTGCAACGTGCTGCTGCTGCATCGTGCTACACCCATCCTTCCATTTCTAACGAAGAGGAAAAGTAAATGCGCTTCTCTGCTGTGATGGTAATGTCAAGGAAGTCTTTATCAAACCTCCTCTGACCGTGCAGGAAAATCCGGCACTCCTTGGTTATTTTAAGAGCTGTTTTTCGTCAGCTATTTTCGTACTGCAAGGACGAAAAACACTGACTTTATTTTGGGAAAGAAAGAAATTTACAAGGACTCGCTACTTAAAACGAGGGAAAAGTTTCACTCGGCCTGGGGTTATCGTTCATGTAACTTATTCATGAGCAGTGCAGAACACACAGCACTGTGCAGCCTGTGTGCTTTCAACGTTCCTTTTATTTACTCCACCTATAGAATCAGAAAGAGCTTTTTATTTCATATAACGTGGGATTGTGTAAGGCCAATATGTCTTTAGGATCTGGTGTCATGACTGGCGTGGCCCTCGTGCCCAGCACAGCGCCACGGTGGCAGGCAGACTTGCTCCTGGGCAAAGGTCGGTGAGAATGAGAGGCTTCAGATAGACCGGGGATGGCAGGCCAGCTGTTGGGCAGGTTGGCCACCACGCTGCGGGACGTCCGCGTAATGGCTGAAGAAAGTGAAGTTTACAAATGCCTTAGGCTAAGGAAAGATAGAGATGTAAATGTTGTTTTTTTCATTCTCCACGTCATCATGTATCGTTCTTGACGTTGTTTACTCCCACGGCCAGGCGAGGCCTCGAGAGTGTGTGGCGGGAGATCAATAATGATTACAGCAAAGGTGGCCTTGACCACCGCGAAGAGCTGCTATTCTGTGCTCACTGAATGGAGGCTCGTAGACCATATATGTACATATGTATGTCTTAATAATGTAACAATGATATGGACATTGCACTCAGTGACTCAGTTACTGACGCTTGAGGGAAAGGTGAATGCCGTCATGAACCTTATATTTCCATCCCTGGACAAGGACAAGGTTATTTTAGAAATTAGTGATTGCAAAATTAATTCGAGGTATTTTGAGATGACAGTGTATTGGTAGTTAATTATAATAACACTCATCCATTGGATTCCGAACCTCAGCACGGCCAGGTTAGGTCACTAATTCTTGTACAATTATGGCTATTTTCAGTATTGATTCTTGTTAATACCACCGAACAGTCTACTCGATGTTTAATGTATCTGTAAGATGAGGGCTGACTGCGGCTACCGGTTAAGTAACACACACACACACACAAAAAGAAAAGAAAAAAAAAAATAATAACAAAGAAAGCTCAGTGAGAACATGGTTTCCGTCATACCGGTGACGGTGGCGACGAGCTGCTTTACAATGAGGACATATACGATCCCTTTCGCTGAGACACTGGAGCGCTGATCATTAGTATGTTCTGTGCCCACTGTGCGGAGAACCCTATGGCGGCGCGCGCATACAAGGAAAATCTGTTGTATGAAGTATAGGGAATGCGACGCCTCACATGACTTGCGTGCTGCCTTCCATCTTCCCGGAGAAGCGGCAAATGCTCGAGGCAAAGAACGGAGTCCAGATAGCACTTTTCTTTCTTTCTACTTCCCAGTGTTGCCTTTACTATACCACTCCTGAAACAGTTTTTTTGGCATCTCCATCCTCCACGCGGGCCTTCGTCAGTGTGCACGCCATGTAGTGAGGGAAAATGGTTCACCCCGTGCACCTCGTCTTTCAGTCTTTGTCTTACACGAGTTCACTGACTGAAGATTTATGCCTTCCGTTAATTACGTTTGTATGGAAAGGAACTGTGAATATGAAGCATGTGACGTGACTTTCCTTCGTCTTCCATATCATTATATATATATATATATATATATATATATATATATATATATATATATATATATATATATATATATATATATATATATATATATATATATATATATATATATATATATATATATATATATATATATATATATATATATATATATATATATATATATATATATATATATATATATATATATATATATATATATATATATATATATATATATATATATATATATATATATATATATATATATATATATATATATATATATATATATATATATATATATATATATATATATATATATATATATATATATATATATATATATATATATATATATATATATATATATATATATATATATATATATATATATATATATATATATATATATATATATATATATATATATATATATATATATATATATATATATATATATATATATATATATATATATATATATATATATATATATATATATATATATATATATATATATATATATATATATATATATATATATATATATATATATATATATATATATATATATATATATATATATATATATATATATATATATATATATATATATATATATATATATATATATATATATATATATATATATATATATATATATATATATATATATATATATATATATATATATATATATATATATATATATATATATATATATATATATATATATATATATATATATATATATATATATATATATATATATATATATATATATATATATATATATATATATATATATATATATATATATATATATATATATATATATATATATATATATATATATATATATATATATATATATATATATATATATATATATATATATATATATATATATATATATATATATATATATATATATATATATATATATATATATATATATATATATATATATATATATATATATATATATATATATATATATATATATATATATATATATATATATATATATATATATATATATATATATATATATATATATATATATATATATATATATATATATATATATATATATATATATATATATATATATATATATATATATATATATATATATATATATATATATATATATATATATATATATATATATATATATATATATATATATATATATATATATATATATATATATATATATATATATATATATATATATATATATATATATATATATATATATATATATATATATATATATATATATATATATATATATATATATATATATATATATATATATATATATATATATATATATATATATATATATATATATATATATATATATATATATATATATATATATATATATATATATATATATATATATATATATATATATATATATATATATATATATATATATATATATATATATATATATATATTTATTTATATATTTATTTGTTTTTATGGATAAGGTAAAGGAGAATTTTAGCGGTGAACGGGCAGTGGAGGATGTTGCAAACAAGCGAGAGAAGATCAATGGCCGAACTTAAGTATCAATTAATTCAAAAACATAGTGACCCCGGAGTGACTCGAACACCCAGCCTTCTGATCTGGAGTCAGACGCGCTACCATTGCGCCACGGAGCCAATGCTTGAACTAATTATAGAAAACAAGAAAAAAATACCACTCATCCTTTTCCTTTTTATGCTGCAGGGAATCCTCGCCTCTCCGCCAGGCACTGGCTGCTCGGGCCGCGCTTCATCGTTCAGTCAGTATAACACGCAAGCTCGGTTGCCCTGATCTTAGATTTTATCTCCTGAAGGTCTGTTTTATTTGATCCTACAGTTCATTTAGTCAGTGCTTCAGTGAAGTGCGTGTGTTGCGGTTGTGCCCTAGTCTGAGATTACTGGGATACTCTGCATTCCAGGTATTGGACTAACACCAACGTACTATCCAACATTTTTTTTATTTATTCATTTATTTTATACGATGGCTAACTTAGCATTCAACCAACTCGTCACTTGTGAGTGCTATTATTGTCTTCTTTCGTGACTTCACCAGTATAATTGCTATTCAGTAGTAAACACTATGTTGTTTACTACTGAATTGTATTGTAAATTGCAGTGTTTATACAATCTTTACTGTTCTTCAGAGTAACACATTTCATTACATGCTTCAAGAGAATATGAAATGCTGAAGAGATTCTTTGAGTTTTACGAGATTGCTTTCTTGCCAACCGACAGATCTTTGCTTTTTAACTAAAATTCAGGGACAGTTTATTGTCATATCCAAATACACCAATGTACAAGTGTACAAGTGGGAAAGTAGTGGCTTGAGTGGCTGCAGAATTTCCCATAACGTCTCAGTACTCCTCAGAATTCAAGTGCCATATAGTTTAAAATTTATTCCCAAAGCGTAGTTTCCTTTGTCATGTGATGCATGGTACAGTGAATTCCTTACCTGCGTGTCGTGACCGGGATGTTGCACGGATCTGAAGACATTATGAACAATACTCTATCAGTTATTAACATTTACCTAATTAATATTATTTACACTTGTTACAAATATTCAACAATTATAAGTTTTGGTTGCATAATATCTTACGTATCTTTAACAGTTGTTTGATGTCACTTTGTATCTCTTTAAAGAACTCACTATTCAGTAATTTATATAATACTTGTCCATGGAACATGAATGTCAATTTTATAACAGGAATCAATATTCTCTCAATATTCAGTTTGAAAAACTCGTCCGCTGCTACTTTCTGATAAAGAGTCTCTCCATTCTCAGGTCTCTTCCTGCTACTGATTTCTTAGTTTTCTCTCTTTGTCACACGACAAACTGTATCCTTTTTAGAGAGTGCTTATTTCCTTCAACAAATTACCTTTTTCATGATAACATTTTACATATTCACCATTCGCAATACTGATCCATGCCCATGACCCCCCCCCCCATTGGCGTGATATTTGTGCACAGAACACCTATCAAATGGAGGGACAGATTGTGTGTGCGACATCCAAATTCAAGAATGTGGGAACAGGGCTTTACTGAACAACCTCAGAAACTCTTTTTATCTAAGGTAAACGAGAATCAAACTCAGTCCCATAAAATCTTCCTGTCGTGGAAACTTATCACATTTACATTCATAATTCCGTCATCGAGCATCCTGATAGTTTGTTTTCCTTTTCATTGCTTTGTATGTTCCTACTTGAGCACAACATTCACGCCCGTATTCAGAAAACGCATTGCTCTCTCACGACGACTATTTCTAAAAGGTTTAGTTGAGATTGTCACGTTTTTAAGGGTGTTTTTATGGTTCCGGTGATGGATTAGCAAAATTTCTAGTTGATCATAAGGAGAAACTGTCTTGAAACCCGGCTAGTTGTCTATGGGGACTTGAAAAATTGCCGTGGTGAGAAAGCAAGGCATTTCTGAATATGGCCGTTACTACGAAGGCACTAGCGACCTGCACCACCACCATCTCCTCACACCTAATGACATGACATATTGATTAATTAAGCCTTAAAGAGATCACAGGAAATCGTAGTTGAATAGGAGGAAGTCTGGCATGTATTTAGCGTAGAAGGCCTTAATTTCCTCGTGGCTGAGCTTCCCGAAGTATTTTGGGTCGTAGCGGTTGGCGTGGAAGGCTCTGGATGGTCGAGGAAACTTGTACTTCGGATCTGTCGCGTCCATCCAGTTGAGTAGGTAGTCAGAGTCCTCTTGCAGGTTTTCATACTTGCTGATGAAGTCATATTGAACAGAGCAAGGATGACATAATTCATGCATCGGTAACCAGTGTTCATCTCGCTGCTCCGGAACGACTTTTCCTGGCTCGGAGATGAAGCGAATGAACTCCGTGAAGGTGATGTTGTCGTCCGGCTTCTTGTTTGGGTTGTCCCTGAAGAGTGATGGCCATGAGTGTGGCATATACAGTGGACACACACACACACACACACACACACACACACACACACACACACACACACACACACACACACACACACACATACTAGATAAACAAAAAATAGTTAAAGTAATTCCAATACATAAATCAGGCAGAAAGAATGATATTAACAACTACCGTCCCATCTCAGTTTTACCAGCTTTCAGCAAAATATTTGAAAAAGTCATTGCAACTCGTTTGTTGAACTACTTGGAAAAACATAATTTTCTATCTGAACATCAACATGGTTTTCGTGCAAATCACTCCACAGAGTCTGCAATAGTAGAATTTACAAACAATGTATACAAGCACCTAGAAGCAAAACAACATTTAGCTGGTGTATTTATTGATCTATCCAAAGCCTTTGATTCCTTGAACCACCACATTTTATTAGACAAACTGAAGCATATTGGTATTAGAGGTGTACCACTGCAGCTTTTTGAAAGCTATTTGAGCAACCCATATCAGTCCGTCTTTTGTAATGATATTTATTCTTCCCTTAAAAGCATATCTAAAGGTGTTCCGCAAGGATCAATATTAGGACCACTACTTTTCCTTGTTTATATAAATGACATTACCAACGCCAGCTCAAAACTACAATATACTATATACGCTGATGACACCAATCTATTACTAGGCGACAAGGATATACTTAGTTTGCATATAAACCTAACCACAGAACTAGAACTAATCAATCAATGGATTAAAAATAATAAATTAAAACTCAACATTGCCAAAACTAATTATATCCTCTTCCAGAATCGTTCTTTAGACAACCATCTGCCACCACTGCTGTTAGAAGGCGAAACGTTAAACAATGTGACACATACTAAATTCCTGGGTGTTCATATAGACGAAAATTTAAATTGGAACTATCAAATAAATAATGTATATTCAAAATTATCAAAGATGTGTGGCATACTATACAAGGTACGTAACCATCTGACTACCGAATCAATGATAAGCATCTATTATACCTTATGTTACCCTCATCTTATATACTGTGTGTCAGTTTGGGCATGTACCTGGCCTTCCTTCATTAATAAATAAAAAATTACACAAAATAAAATCTTAAGGTGTATATTTTATAAAAGTAAATTCGATTCAGCATCAGGTATTTTCTCAGATCACAGAATTTTAAATGTGTTTTCCATCCATAAGTACTTTCTTCTTCTGTTCATATTCAAAAACATTACACACACACACAGGGAACTACAGTTTTCAGATTATTACAAAGTACTCACTGCACCAGAAATAGGAATGTTAATTTAGTATCCACTACATCGAACAACTCTTTTTATAAATAGTATCTTTTATTCTGGCCCACAGATATGGAATACTTTACCTACTGACATTAAAAAAACATTTGCAATATGGGTAATATTAATCAATTTAAGAAGATATATGTATGTATGTATATATATATATATATATATATATATATATATATATATATATATATATATATATATATATATATATATATATATATATATATATATATATATATATATATATATATATATATATATATATATATATATATATATATATATATATATATATATATATATATATATATATATATATATATATATATATATATATATATATATATATATATATATATATATATATATATATATATATATATATATATATATATATATATATATATATATATATATATATATATATATATATATATATATATATATATATATATATATATATATATATATATATATATATATATATATATATATATATATATATATATATATATATATATATATATATATATATATATATATATATATATATATATATATATATATATATATATATATATATATATATATATATATATATCAATAATAGCGAAAAACATTAGTGAACACCTGGACAAACACGGCTTGATAAATAAAACACAACATGGATTTACGAAGGGAAAGTCGTGTCTTACAAAGTTGTTGAGCTTTTATAGTAAGGTTTATGAGGCGGCAGATAAGGGTGATAATTATGACATTCTATACTTGGATTTCAGTAAAGCCTTTGCAGCTTCCCTCTTTTCTTATGTTCTTATTGAACGCCGCCACACAGCCAGAGCAGAACACTTCGAGAACCTCGCTAGACATTTATCAAGTTGATTTAAGAGACGAAGGAATGTTACTTGTATATCAGTCGATAATATATCAATCTTATGTCTACTTGTATGTTTTTTTTTGTCGCAGTGAAATAAGAGTATATAATGATAATGATGATAGTAATAATAATAATAATAATAATGATGATAGTAATAATAATAATAATAATAATAATAATAATAATAATAATAATAATAATAATAATGATAAGAATAAGTTATGTTTCGAAGCATAACAAATGCACTGTATCACGAAATATCTATAAATCAAAAAAGGCCTGTGTATTAAATGAATGAGTTTTTAGAGACCACCTAATCAGCAAGATCCGCTCTCCTGAACATATATTTTTTACTCCTCTAGTAATAAATGTTTTCCTATAGAATTCGATAAGGCTGGTCTGGTGACTGTTTACAATAGATGAACAGTCACAGAAAGACATTGGCAGTTACAACTGAAATGTGAATGTCTTACCTGTACCTCTCTATTCGTTTCTTGACCTTTCTAGGGAATGCGCCATCAGCAAGCTCCCAGTCCTCTAGCTTGTCCCTGTAAGCTGACAGAATCCGCTCGAAAGGATGACGCACCACCATAAACTTCTTGTACGTTCTCAGTTTCTCTTCCTTATTCATGTCGGAGGAGAGAAATGGAAGGCTACCATGTACGGCTTGCCTAGAAAATTCGGTTATATTAGACAGATATGACGGAAGTTACTGCAAGCATTTGGTTCCTTCAGTCTCCGTTTCTAAGAGTAAGATCACGTCAGTTAAAGTCAGTTAGGAAGCAAGATGATTTAGAACCACTGCAGTGCGTGTTCAGATCTCGCCACCAGTCTAGTCAGGAAAGGAATAAAGAGAGAGAGAGAGGGAGAGAGAGAGAGAGAGAGAGAGAGAGAGAGAGAGAGAGAGAGAGAGAGAGAGAGAGAGAGAGAGAGAGAGAGAGAGAGAGAGAATGAATGAATGAATGAATGAATGAATTTGAAGTTACCAACAGTTGGTTAGGTGGTTAGTTAGATAGTTAGTCAGGCTAGTTAGTCAGGCTAGCCGGCAAGCTATAGTAGTAAGTCAAGTGCCCTCCACTTCTACACTGAACATCCTCGGTCAGTCCTTTACTTATGATAACTGTAAAGTTTTCTCATCTCTAATCAAAACAGGTTTTATGAAGCTAAGTTTTCTGATTCATCTCCGCCCGTTCCTCTCAGCCCATCCAACTCTTATTTCTGTAGAAGGGCATTATCTGTCCATGGATGGATCATGCTTCACATGTATGGGATTTCGCTCATGCAACTCTTTTAGATAAGGTAGAATAAAAGGTAGCTTATCGTCTTATCAACTCTTTTCTTCTAACTGACTGTCTAGAGCCTCTCTTCTACTTAATGTTCCATCTTTTGCTATATTTTACCATTAACTACTCTTCTTATCTAAGTTACATGCCTCCTCCTCCTCCCTTGGCCTCACTGCACAAGACTTTCTTCTGTCACTTGACCCTATTCTGTCCACTCCCTAATGCAACAGCTAACCAGTACGCTCAGTCATTCATACTGTTAAGGCGGAAAGGTCTCAAAAACCCTCGAGAAGACTTGGCAGGAATTGCGTCACCCTGGCGGAGCGAGTCTCAGCTGCAGTATACGAATCCAAGTGAGCAATACAGATGTGCCCACGGTGGCATAACACTGGTGGCAGATATGGTGGCGACACGTGCACGGTGAGAAGGTCACGTGCACGGGGGAGTGTCGTAAAAGTTGATGTGTGTGTGTGTGTGTGTGTGTGTGTGTGTGTGTGTGTGTGTGTGTGTGTGTGTGAGAGAGAGAGAGAGAGAGAGAGAGAGAGAGAGAGAGAGAGAGAGAGAGAGAGAGAGAGAGAGAGAGAGAGAGAGAGAGAGAGAGAGAGAGAGAGAGAGAGAGAGAGAGAGAGAGAGAGAGAGAGAGATACCGGAATAACAATACCTTTGTCTGGTAAACTCTGAAATTCCCTGCCCGTTTCTGTATTTACCCTTTCCTATGACTTAACTCTTCCAAAAGAGAGCTTTTAGGACACTTATCCTGTGCTACGCTGTTGCGGCGCCTAAGATAAAATCCAAATCCAAATTCTTATCCTGTGCTATTTGATCATTCTATTGGGCATTCCTCTGGGAACTGTCATTTAATTAAGGTTTCTATCATGTTGCCCTTAGCTAATGGCCATCTGATATGAAAAAAAAGGGTGTAAAGTTAGTGATATAGGCTTGCTTCGTTTGAGCAGTTCTGTTTTGGTATAAGGTTGAATCGCCTTGTTCGGGGACAACGCAGAGATATTCACCTGCTCATTTTGGACACGTTTCGTTTGGGTTCTTGTGTCAGTAGCAGGAACACTCTTTTCCAGCTCGTGCTCGCCACCTGGGAGGAACAAACATGCTGAAATTCACTTAACTGGACGATCATTAAAAAAAAATTCGCTACAATCACTGAGAAGAAAGCACTCATATTAGCGTTACATTATACTACAGACACATTCTACAGTCTAGTGTTGCACAGTACATAGCACTACATTGAATGGTGATGATACAGCGACGCCCTCGATATCCTCACAACCACCACCACCACCACCACCATTCTTCGATTAACTGTTTCACTACTGATCCTTTTTCCTTATAATCATTTATTTATATATTTTTGGACGTTTTATTTTTGTATTACATTATATTGATTAAATTTTTCTCTCTCTCTCTCTCTCTCTCTCTCTCTCTCTCTCTCTCTCTCTCTCTCTCTCTCTCTCTCTCTCTCTCTCTCTCTTTCTCCTCTTTTCTTTATTTTTTCAAGCCGTGAAAGCCACCGTCGAGCCTTTTAAAGTAATGAAATATACAAATTAATTATTTTATAATATAGTCACAAGTTTGGAAGTATATTTTCATAATCCGAGGAGACGTGACCATTCACTTCTTATATTCCTCTCGTATCTCATGACCGTGCTACTGACTTTTTCTTAATAGTCATCCCCAGTCACTCGTAGTCCGTGGCTTACCTTGGGAATGAAGCAATAGATCACCTTCCTCTTGTCGTCGTAAACCATGTGGCGAATAGCGGTGTTGGCCAGCGTGTTTGGGAATCGCATCGTGGCGCAGGTCTCCCTTACTTGCTGCAGTAAGATGTCACTTCGTGTCTTGGCGTTCTTCGCATTCCACTCGATGTTCTCTGAACACAACAGATGGACTTACATCGCTGACGCAACAGTTTTTGTTCGTTTTCATTTATCTATTCGAATATTCTTTTATTTTCAAGTTTATTTGGCGATGTCATTGTGTTCCATGGCGTAGCGTCAACGTAATATTTGCTTTGATTTGTGTACCCCATTTTTACTCTTATGAACCAATCATATGATATAAAATGCAAAGGCAATTTTTAGTAGACTACATCAAGTGAAGTAGTGAAAGTCTCAGTCATCGCCCCACATGATCCTTGTATAACATAGTTGGAACCACGATCGCTTTGGGGTCAGAGGGGTCTCCAAGCGCACGGGTTCGAATACTGTCCACAGTCCAAGTGTAGCTAGGGCTTCTTTGCTCAAGGCAATGGTTCCCTAACGGGTGGGCTTTCAGAAAGGATGCCTTATTTAGCCCTAAATTTCAGTGAAAAGCCCATATAGTATAAAAAAAGAAATCCACCACTATACTTGAAATGAAACTATATACTAACACCCTATTGAAAAACAGTGTTATTATCAAAACGAAGTAAACTGTGTGTGAATAAAGCACACTGCACAGATTCATCCATAGTGATGTGCCTTCGTGGACAACAGTTCTTGCTAACCAATGGGAAGCCCACATAAAGTCTGGCCAGTAATCGGTATTCCACGACAGGAGGGCACACCGTGGAGTGTCTGGCATGGACAGCCCACACAACCCATAACCTTTACTCACTATATTCCATATTCCAAGAAATTAAGAGGCCAGCACAGAGAAGCAGCAGCGTCGCTGTCAACACCTTCATTGGGAACCAGCTGCTGACAAACCGGAGTAACATCCTGGAAGGAAAAGCCAGTGGTTAAACATTTCCAGTGCTATCGTCATCATCATCACCTAGAAGTTTGCCTGTCCCGTATTCCATCAGCACTGAGATCGTATTCTTTCTGAGAGAGAGAGAGAGAGAGAGAGAGAGAGAGAGAAATCTGAACCAGATAACAAATAATAAGTAATGATTGTGTGGCAGGAGAGTGACTTGACACTTTGTGTACAATAATGCTACAGTTACACACATCCGCTGTACTTCCCGTCGGAAACCAGGCGCTCCTGTGTGTCATGGTCATCTCCCTGGTGCTGTGGGATCTGTAGACGTGGCATGTCAGGGTACACCAGAGCATAAAAGGCTTGTGCTCTTTTTGTTCAGTTAGTGATAAGATAATCATGCAAACCACTGGCACCTCCCTCCCTTCCCAGTGAACATCTGCTGCTCATGTTTCTTTTCGCTCCCACTCAAGTTCAGTTTCTATTCAACATTCTCAAACAGCGTCATAAAATCCCAACACTGAGACGCATAATTTTGTAAATCAATGATTCGTGCTGTTCATGCTTTTTTGGTATAGAAAACTGCATAGTGTCATTGAAAGGGGAACACAATCCTTTTCTGTAACGTTGGATTGCATGAAATATTAAACTTAGATGATTTGTTGTTTTATATATAACTTCCAGCATGAGTTTTCTTTCATACTCTCACTTTGCACCTTTGCACTCAGTCCACCACACCTCAGGTTCTCTCTCTTCTATTGTTTTATTTATTTATTTATTTTTGTTATGTCCTATAGCGTCTGTAGGCATGCTTGAAGACTACATGTGGGAAGCGCTGTTCAGCTTCCTCCCATTAGAGGCGCAGGCAGTTTTATTTATAGTGTTACCCATATTAGGGCCCATATCACCACCCAAGCGCATCTTTGGTGTAACACCTAGAACCTGGGTATCATGGTGACATGTAAATAACTTTACACCACTCGACAAAAGGGAAATGTACAAGACATAGAACCTATGGAATTGATTGTAGCTTGAGTGACGCCATCGGTTCTCTATTCAATCTGGTGAATACGTACCCCATGTTGATACTGCACGACGCCACCTAACTCAACATTCACGTTTCTCGCTGTATTCTGTAGTTGCTTCCAGTCCTAAGCCTCGGGGAAAACTGAATAAAAAATTCTGTGATGGTAAGTAACCTGCGCAGCTCTAGCGCTCCAGCTCCGCCCCTCAGAACTATTACAGCTTCCACTGGTGGATCATATCGGTTTGGTCATAGTGTTGCCAGATAGGAAGTTGATAAGACGAAGATTTTTTGCCAGAACATCTGGACAACACACACACACACACACACACACACACACACACACACACACGGCCCGGTAGCTCAGTGGTTAGAGCGCTGGCTTCACAAGCCAGATGACCGGGGTTCGATTCCCCGGCCGGGTGGAGATATTTGGGTGTGTCTCCTTTCACGTTTAGCCCCTGTTCACCTAGCAGTGAGTAGGTACGGGATGTAAATCGAGGAGTTGTGACCTTGCTGTCCTGGTGTGTGGTGTGTGCCTGGTCTCAGACCTATCCCAAGATCGGAAATAATGAGCTCTGAGCTCGTTCCGTAGGGTAAACGTCTGGCTGTCTCGTCAGAGACTGCAGCAGATCAAACAGTGAATTACACACACACACACACACACACACACACACATTCAAAATATGGAATAGAAACGAAGCAAGAAAAGTTCGGTTTTAGTTTTAATGTTCAAAGAATAGAAAAATATTGGAAGAAAATCAGGATCTTAAGGAAGGAGTTAAACCAAGGAAGTAAATATGATGTTATAGATCTATACCAGAGGTAAATATAATGACTTAAATGTTTGGGAGGGTGGTGGATAATGAGAGTGAAGTGGGCAGAGGAACAAAAGCAAAGCGTGTTTAGGTCAGGTAGAGGAAGTTTTGAAAATGTAGTTGTTTTGAAAAAGCTGATAAAAAGAAGCAAGAGAATAGGAAGTTAGCTATACAGTGCATAGGAGTAAACTAACTATACTGTTAGCACACACCGGGACAAAGGATAGAGTGGTCCAAGTGACCAGAAGCACAGTTACTTACTTTGGAAATGTGTGAATGTGCTGCAGAAGGAATCGCCACGTCACGCCTCACAACTCATCGTTGTGAGGCGTGACTCGACGAGTCTTGTCAGGTGGCGATTCTCTGGTAGAAAGAAAAAATAATTGAAAATTAGATGAATAAATAAATAGATAAATAATTGATTAATTAAAATGATAAGAATGATAATGATAATGCTAAAAATGATAATAATAACAATAATAATAATAATAATAATAACAATAATAATAATAATAATAATAATAATAATGATAATTATAATAATAATAATAATAATAATAGTAATAATATCAATAGAAATAATAATAATAGTAATGATAATAATAGTATTAATAATAATTATAATAATAATAATAATAATAATAATAATAATAATAATAATAATAATAATAATTATAATAGTAGTAATAATGATAACAATAGAAATTATAATAGTAATAATAATAATAATAATAATAATAATAATAATAATAATAATAGAAATGATAATAATAATAATAATAATAATAATAATAATAATAATGATAATGATAATGATAATGATGATGATAATAATAATAACAGTAATAATAATAATAATAATAATAATAATAATAATAATAATAATAATAATAATAATAATAATAATTACATCAATAATAATAATAGTAATAATAATATCAATAATAATAATATTAATATAATAATAATAATAATGATAATAATAATTATAGTAATAATAAGTAATAACAATTATGATATATAACAAATTTATGAAAGAAGTAAATACATGTATAGATGAAAATATAACACATAGAAATCAGAATGATGTCTGACAATATTGTTAAAATCTCGAATGATTTTGCAGCATTTAAAAAAAAAAAATCTGACAAAAATACAAATATCAGAGGAAGTATATGAAACTAAAGGCGGTGTCACACTAGCACTTTTTCCGTCCACTTTTTCCGTCGTTTTTCAGAAAATCGACGGCTGCGGCCTGTCACACACAAACGGTGTTTCGTCGTCACTTTCCGTCGTCACTTCCCGCCAACACAATGTAAACACAAACATGGAGGCCACGCTACGGCAAAGATACGCTGCTCTGAACGTGCAT
>NC_059289.1:10300925-10310925 GCF_017591435.1 Portunus trituberculatus | reverse complement strand
AGAATCTCTAAATAGTAAGCAAAATGAATATGAAAATTCGTCTTGGTACTGAAAGGATAAAAAAAAAAACATAAAAAAGAAAAAAGTATACGTATACAAGAATCTTTCAAAAGTAATCTGAATCAAAGGAGGACAATAATGTAGCTTTAGTACACAATGGCTTTATTGTATAGTAATAAATGTTGGATGATATATAAAACGGTGTAACTACAACTTAATTCAAACTTTTGTCACAACCAAGAGGAAAAAATCACGTTTCAGTTATTCTTTAAGTGTAGAGTTGTGATTTGCTAGAGACGAAAGTTGATCAACCTTGCAGTTCTTATCTTGTGTGTGTGTGTGTGTGTGTGTGTGTGTGTGTGTGTGTGTGTAATTCACCTCGGTCGCCTGCTGGTCACCCAGCCAGTCTTCCCCATTACGGAGCGAGCTCAGAGCTCATAGACCGATCTTCGGGTAGGACTGAGATCACATCACACACAACACAACGGGAAAGCGAGGCCACAACCCTGTTACCGGCACGGCTGTAATATTCACCGACACCGATAACATATACCTGTTGAACTACCAGTCGAAGGCAGGTAGCGTCGACTCACTGGCAGGGTGAAGACAGGCAGAAGTTCCACAGGTAATCTGGCATGTAATGAGTGCCAGATGTAGTACTTCAGGAGCAGCAGCGTTTTGTGGTCGAGCGGCATATCATTTATATTAGTCTTTTGGTTCATGGGAAAGTATACTCCGTGTTGTGGCTTAAGCTTAAGCTTAAGTATATTAAGTTATTAGTTTATACAATCTTATGTACACGGTGAACAAAGGCGGGTCACTAAAGGAAAAGACACGGCCTAAAAGACTTTCACCAGTTTGTTCACCCGTAAATCACCAGAGTCAATCACACACAAAGGTCACGGCACACATTTGTCAACGTCACGCCACCCAAGGAAGATCTGAGGTGCTGCGCCCAGGCAAGCACCGCAAGGCGTGGTGGAGGTGTTGCAGCTATTGACACGAAAAATTACTTATACATTTAAATATTGTGGTTAGTAAAGTGTGTTAGTGATTGAGGTGATTTTATTAAAATGGTCTAAAATTGATGTTAGTAGTTTTAGTATCTTTCAAGGTTCAGGAGTACATTACATGATTTACTGTATGGCAATTAAAAACAGACGCGTCTCAAGTCTAACAGGACAGGTATCTAGCCTGTACGAGACGGGACGAACGTACTAATGATGCATACAAAATACAGAATAAATCAGAATATAGAAATATATCTCTACCTAACCAGTGCGCCTTACAACGCCTCGAATTACATCCTCTACCTATTTACTGCTAGGTGAACAGGGGCCACACATTAAGAGGCTTGCCCATTTGCCTCACCGCTTTCCGGGACTCGAACCCTTGCCTCTGGATTGTGAGTCGAGCATGCTAACCACTACACTACGCTGTGTGTGTGTGTGTGTGTGTGTGTGTGTGTGTGTGTGTGTTTGACTGTTTGTGTGTGTGTGTGTGTGTGTGTGTGTGTGTGTCTGTTTGACTGTTTGTGTGTGTGTGTGTGTGTGTGTGTGTGCGTGTGTGTCTGTCTGTTTGACTGTTTGTGTGTGTGTGTGTGTGTCTGTCCGTTTGACTGTTTGTGTGTGTGTGTGTGTGTGTGTGTGTGTGTGTGTATCTGCATGTCTGTCTATTTGATTGTTTGTGTGTGTGTGTGTGTGTATCTGCATGTCTGTCTGTTTGACTGTGTGTGTGTGTGTGTATCTGCATGTCTGTCTGTTTGACTGTTTGTGTGTGTGTGCGTGTGTATGTGTGTGTATCTGCATGTCTGTCTATTTGACTGTGTGTGTGTGTGTGTGTGTGTGTGTGTGTGTGTGTGTGTATCTGCATGTCTGTCTGTTTGACTGTGTGTGTGTGTGTGTATCTGCATGTCTGTCTGTTTGACTGTGTGTGTGTGTGTGTGTGTGTATCTGCATGTCTGTCTGTTTGACTGTGTGTGTGTGTGTGTGTGTATCTGCATGTCTGTCTGTTTGACTGTGTGTGTGTATGTGTGTGTGTGTATCTGCATGTCTGTCTGTTTGAATGTGTGTGTGTGTGTGTGTGTGTGTGTGTGTGTGTGTGTGTGTGATTCACTGTTTGATCTGCTGCAGTCTCTGACGAGCTCAGAGCTCATTATTTCCGATCTTCGGATAGGCCTGAGACCAGGCACACACCACACACCGGGACAACAAGGTCACAACTCCTCGATTTACATCCCGTACCTACTCCCTGCTAGGTGAACAGGGGCTACACGGGAAAGGAGACACACCCAAATATCTCCACCCGGCCGGGGAATCGAACCCTCTGGCTTGTGAAGCCAGCGCTCTAACCACTGAGCTACCGTGTGTGTGTGTTGTGGGTTATGTATTTTTATTAATGCATATTACGTGTATGTGGCAACACTGTGTATTTCTCTGCGCATTCAGCTAGCGCGTGAGCCCGTGCTCCCGAGTCGCTACTGGCCGCCATTTCCTACCCTTTGTAGCTCTAAGGACAAGTAAAGAATCTACGTGTACTGCGTGTATGTCTGCCCCTTACTTAGGCATACACGCCCTCCATTATACACCCCGCAACCAACATGTGTGTGTGTGTGTGTGCTTGCCTGCGTGCCTGCGTGCCTGCGTGCGTGAGTGCGGAGAGACTGTTCGTAAGCATGATGATATTCTGCACATTTGGTAAACGCAGTATATGAAGTTTTCTCTTTTGACTTGAAAAAGAGCAGATCTTGGTAGGGTCTTCAGTGTGGCAGAGAGCTGAGTGTCACTGAAGTGTTAATGTTCACATCTTCGTTACGGACATGAGGTTTTCAAAGACCTTGTCCACCAATTGTTGAGCCTTTCCCCGCGTGAGGAAGTCATTGGCGTACACGAAGCTGTACATGAGACAGCCACGTAAGGTGTGCAGCATATGGTACAGGGGACTGTTCCAGCACGAGGTGGCCGTCAACAGATGTGCCAGCCGTACGTGCTGACCCTCCGTCGGTATGAGGCCGTCAGAGTTTCCCATGTTGCTTATCCCGTAGTCACACACTGGCGTCGGCGACTCTTCAAAGATATTTTCCATATTGAGGTCTGACATAGTTGCCATAGTGTGCAACAATGCATCGTTTTCTTCGATAGCGCGCCTAATGTTTTTATGTATGCCTCTGGAATAGCCCCAGAAGTTGTCCCGCCACGTGGTTGGCGTGGAGATGGTACTCTCTATTATCATGATGTGAACACCTAAGGTCTCGGAGGTGTCACCTTGCCAGTACTGTCTCATGTTGACTGGAAACCGATCTCTGATAGTGTAAAAGTCCTCCTGCAGCCCACCTTCCTGCACGAAGTCGACGAAGCTCACGCTGAACACAGCTGAAAGCCCACTGTTCACCGTCACTCCCTCTTTCCTGCACTTACTGATGAAGGCCTGGCTTCTTTCCTCGTCCAAATCCTGCAAAACTACCTGGAACTTAACTTCAGGTTCTCGGGGCATCGGATAGACGCGTTGGATGAGTTTCTCTGAGTGGTGCATCTCTTCTAATTCCCTTTGTACCTGCTTGAGGTGATCCTGGTCCTTCGTCAGTTCCTGCATTTTTGTCTTGGTCTCTTCCCCGGCAGTCAACTTACCGAGCTGAGCTGTGTCGTCGATGGGTTTGCCGGCGAGCACGTCGTCCAACACGCGGAGAAATGCGTCAGTCACAAACATGTTTGTTGTGCCGTCAGCGATGCCGTGATGGTTGGCCAGCAGCAGTGTGCGGCTGTAAGGGAAGGCAGCCGGCAGATCAGGGCGAGAACAGCGGCCAGGAACTTCGGCAGGAAGGAGGCGCGCACACCACAAGGGACCCTCGGTGGTGAGAAAGTGGTAATGAAACAACGCTTCGACAGCTTCCTCTAACTCCTGCTTGTCCGTAACCTATGGAAAGAAAAAAAAAGTTAAGTCGGAATCCAAACAAGGAGATCCAACAAACAGAAGGTTCCTGTGAACCTCAGCCACTGCCCAGACAAAGAAAATTATCATGTTATTATTCAAAACTAATTGTTACTCAAAAGCTGCACAAAAAATGTAAACAAGAAAAAGCATAACAAACCAAATGATTACAAAAATACGAAAGAAAAAACACGAAGGCAGAAAGCCAAAGGAAAGACATATCCCACTCCAATACTGAAGTGAGGACCACTGCGGTGCGGCGTGCCTGGTGCTTGGATGCTGATTGTGAAGGATAGTGATTATTATTACTACCCATCACCGCCGCCTACGCCTATCAGGAGGTTGGCAGACTTCACAGTCTGAGTGTTATCCATGTATGTAAATATTACGCGGCACATGAAAGGACTTCCATTCATACAATATGCTGAACAGAGAGGCGTCAGAAGCATTGTCTCTAAATGCTCTAATAGGGAGACAAAACGCGCGTTGTGATTGCCAGATTCACCAAATATCGTAATATATCACTGAAAAGTTGGTCAACTGGATATCATATATTTTTTGGAAATTCTACACATAACGATATATTGAAATAACTGAAGTATTTTCAAACAATCATCTACGGCATAAACTCCTTAGTAATAAAATCAAAGTTATAACCATGCATTGTTTTTTTTTTACCATCAATCCCTGGAACAAGAATTATTAGTTACTCAATTGATGGCTCTATGTTAGTATGCTTTTTTCTTTCCTTCTATGCTAGGTAGTAGACGAAACAAAGCATGAACATATGAAGCCCCGTCAATGAGTTTATTTTCATAACTTATAGAAATCAAAGCCTGATAATGAGGTTGACTATTGGCAACCAGTTCGATCTGCACAGACATGTTCGTCGTCACAGAGATCTAACAATGATCTAGCTAATGGACAGTGGCCCTCCTGACGAGTACTTTTATTCTAAAGGCATGCCATGTTCAGGCTGTGGCTTAGGAAAACGGTGATAAAAGCTGTGCAGCACCATCGAGCTATTTCGGTTTCAGCCGCTGTACACTTCTCTTGTGAAGCATTAACCTGTGCAGATTTGAGGTGAAATGTGTGTTAAGGTTCTGTACTGCATTGAAGTCTAAAAATGAAAGAGCTTGGTACACTAGGCGTCTATATTTTGCTCTGGTAATGATGTTTGTCGAATAAACTTAAGTAACTATAAAGAAATACCATAGTAAAGTAAGAACAGAAAATACAGGAAGAAGTAAAAACATAGTAAATCAATACATATATCGTAATATAGTGTTCTGAGACAACTGCTCTGTACCGCGAGACGATGTTGACCCCACTTCCTGAATTAGACCAGCAGGCGAACGCTGAAAATTTGCGAGTAGGGTCCTATTTACTGTCTTCAGCCTATCCATTTTCGTCGCATGTCATATATTTTGTACATCAACTTTCGCTGCCTGCCTGCTTCTGTATTTGCTTTCTTCAAGGACTTAAATTATTTCAAGAGGGAGGTTCCAAAACACTTCTAATTTTGTATATGCATTCGGGTCTTTTCCCTTAGGAAATGACACATCGATGGGAATTTTTCATATTTTCATTACCCTTGGCTAATACGACTCTTGAGAGAGAGAGAGAGAGAGAGAGAGAGAGAGAGAGAGAGAGAGAGAGAGAGAGAGCACTCACCCTTCCATCTGAAGAGGAGTAAATACTGTGTCTGCTTTGTGTCAAGATAACAAAGTACTCACTCAAATGAAGATCCTCAGACTGTACCTGGAAATCAAGCTGCTCGCGGTTCATGTCACAAGCCCACAGGGTGTTCCCGCGCCTCCTGAAGCACGTCCTCAGGCAGGGAACTTTTCTGCGGGAGGAGTGAATGTCTTGGTCTTTCGACAAAGTGCTTATACTCGTACATTGTACTTAAGTAAGAAGAATAACGTACAATTCATAACGCGTTTCCTGTAGTAAGGCATAATGTACAAAATCAATTAGCATAATGTGACTGCTTTTATATCTTTGATATACGTACTGAAAGTGATGATGTATTCTGAAGAGTTCTCTCACCTCTACTCTAGATAATCATCATGACAACACAAGTCTGCGCTTATTCCTCACACCGCCTGCCTACACGCTGCTGCTGCTGCTGCTGCTGCTGCTGTTGCTGTTGCTGTTGCTGTTGTTGCGGTCACCGCTGCTGCTACTATAGCTGTTGCTATTTCTAAGTAGGTATATTACTAACCTGAAAAGGTGATGAAGCGTTTCCTTGATCTGGCTTTCAGTGAGAGGCGCAATGGTGCGAAGCGTTAGGCCATATACGGTGACAATAAATCCTTTCTTGTTAGCACAGTCCATTACTTCCTCCACTTCAGTGGCTGGCCGGAGCCAGATAAAAGACGAGTCTGCTGCCATGGGAAGTTGCTGTCACTAGAGGACTGAGCTCTCCACAGGACCTGCCGCTGCTGCTGATGCCCTCACACACACTGCTGATGTCCAGCTCCCCCATGCAGTGCGCTCTGCCACATGATTATTCATAATGAGTCGCAGATGTTCTTAGCAAGGAAGATCCAAAATGAAGTCATGTGTTCTGAGTGATATATATATATATATATATATATATATATATATATATATATATATATATATATATATATATATATATATATATATATATATATATATATATATATATATATATATATATATATATATATATATATATATATATATATATATATATATATATATATATATATATATATATATATATATATATATATATATATATGTGTGTGTGTGTGTGTGTGTTTGTGTTTGTGTTTGTGTGTGTGTGTGTGTCTGTCTGTCTGTAGGTAGGTAGGTAGGGAGGTATGTAGGTATGTAGGTGGGTAGGTAGGTAGGTAGGTAGGTAGGTATGTAGGTATGTAGGTAGGTAGGTAGGTAGTGTGCGTGTGCGTGTGTGGGTGTAATTCACCACGGTCGTCTGCTGGTCACCCAGCCAGTCTTTCCCATTACGAAGCGAGCTCAGAGCTCATAGACCGATCTTTGGGTAGGACTGAGACCACATCAACACACAACACTGTGTGTGTGTGTGTGTGTGTGTGTGTGTGTGTAACGTCAGAGTGTAATCAGTCCCAATGACGGGCAGAAAGTTAAAGTGAGTATATATACTTTATCTAATTTTTTGGCCGCATTGATGCACTTCATATATCAAGAAGCAGATGTGAGTGAAGGGGTGCTGTCTCTCTGTGTTCATAAGTTGGTGTTTGTTTTGCATAACCTTACCAATAGATACCGCCGTGGTACAGTGGAACCATGCGTGCTTTGGAGTCCGAGGGGGTCTCCAAGCGCACGGGTTCGAATCCTGTCCACGGTCCGAGTGTAGGTTGGGCTTCCTCACTCGGGGCAACGGTTTCCTAGCGGATGGGCTTTGAGATAGGAGGTACCTTAAAAAGTACCCCCTTTAGCCCATAAATTCCCGTGAAAATCCCACATGGTATAAATGGTATAAAAAAAAATCAGAGAGAGAGAGAGAATAGAAGAAGGACAGATTAAAAGTCACACATGAAGACATGACAACACATAGTGAGCAGGAACCACAGGACAATGCAAGGTCAGAGTTGAACTGCGCATTAAGTCGCCACAAAAACAATTGCAAGAAGTTGTAGTTGTGCGCGCTAGATGATGATGTGAACTTTCTCTTACTGTCTAGAATCTAACAGTAAGGAGAGTGATGGCATAGAACTCTTTATTGTAGCTTAAGATAAATGTTTAACTCTTTCAACATTGAGAAGTATTTTTACCATAATTTTTGGGCATAATTAGAGTTTTAATTGCTTAAGAAAGGATTTATGGATTTCAAAAGATTAATAGCCAAAGTCTGTACTATCTTAATACCCACATAAGTTTCTAAAGCTGTATAAAATCGTTAGACAGTGTCCAAAAAGGAATATGAAAACATGGCATGGTACTGAATGCGTTAGAATATATAATAGATTGGACAGTCAAAATAATGATGACAAAATACACAATTAACGAAGACAAATTAATAAGAGACGAAAACGTGGGTGATTTTTTGTTCTAGTTATAGAATAAACGTCACATAAGCTGGTGTATGGCACTGTTATGGCTCGTATTCTGAAATACTTTACTCTCTCTCCATCACTATTTTTCAGATACTCTAGTTGAAGATAGTGATGTTTCTATGAGTATTTTTATGAGTCTGGTGATGGAATGGCAAGATTTTTGGTGTATCATAAGGAGGATCTCTCTTGACAACCCTGCTATTGGCCTCTATGGCTTTGCAAAATTGTCGTGGTGAGAGACGAAGTAGTTTATTTATTTATTTTTTTTAATATGGGCGTATAAAGACAAGAGGAGATGCATCACAACGCTATATCAGAAAATGACTAATAAAACATGGCCCTGGACCAAATGAGAAAGAGCCCCTCACGAGGTTACTTTACATGAATATTATGCTCAAAATTTCAATCACACATACTTCAGAACACCATTGTGCATTCCGAACCACAGGGAAATAATCCTTCAAGTCTGAATGAGTTAGTCTGCCATCCATCTCGCAGAATTTTCTTTTCTTAGACTAATGAAAACGAGTCTTGCAGGATTAACTTCTCTATGTCAGGTCTCTCGTAGAAAATAGATAGATTGATTGACTGACACATTTATTGTTGCATTAGTAATGAAATGCAACAAAGGAGGAGGATGGAACTTGCCAACCATTCCCTGGGCAAAAACATAAGGGTAGAGTATTAAAAAATAAAATGATATTGATAGTATACAATACAGGAATATAGGTAAATAAATAAGTACAGATATTGCACACCTTATTGCATAAGCATCCTACAGTCTGAGAGCAAACTGAGGGTATTCCCTGAGTATATCCGTGATAGTGGCTAAGTCTAGGAGATGGTCAATGAAGCTATGTTGACCTTGCGGCCTAAATTTATCAATGAATATACTAACATGGTGTTTGTATCTCATAAGTGCTCTTAATGTACTTATGAAAGACAAACACACACACACACACACACACACACACACACACACACACACACACACACACACACACAGAGAGAGAGAGAGAGAGAGAGAGAGAGAGAGAGAGAGAGAGAGAGAGAGAGAGAGAGAGAGAGAGAGAGAGAGAGAGAGAGAGAGAGAGAGAGACAGAGACAGAGACAGAGACAGAGAGAGAGAGAGAGAGAGAGAGAGAGAGAGAGAGAGAGAGAGAGAATGAATTGAGCTGTAAAGACAAGAAAAAAAAAAAGAGGAAATTCATGAAGTAAATAAATGAATACATATGCATGAAATGGTACAGGGGATCGTGCATTGTGATTGGTTCTCCTGTCTCCGCTGAGCAGCATCACAAACCAGTTATAGTTGCCTCTTGACACGAGCGAACCATTCATAGCGTGCCGTACTTTGGCCAGTATTCTTAATCATTCTGTTTTCCCACCATCATTACTTTCCAAAGGCTTTAGTTAAATCTGCTTATGTTTTCAAGGATGTTTTTATGGTTCCGGTGATGGACTAGCAAGATTTCTAGATTGCTATAAAGAGAAACGGTCTTGAAAACCCGGCTAGCTGTCTCTGTGGCCTTGAAAAATTGTCATGGTGAAAGAGCAAGACGTTTCTGAATTCAGGTGTTTGCTGTGTTCGTCTGAGTATTCCGCAAGTGTTGGGGGAATGTTAATTTCGTCATTCCTTCACTATGCGAGTATCTCTAGTTTGCTTTCTGGTCTCAGCGTTTCTTATAAAGTACATATCAAAAGCTTTACAAATGGCAGTTATCTGTACACAGGAAAGCTCTTAAAGAAATAGAAGTTCTGTAGTTCTTGCTCATGTGATCCTGTCTTCCCTCCCTCCTTCCCGCACCACGTCCACGCCGTCTCTACTGCACGATCTCTCCTCCCCACATCTTAACTGTAATAGCTGTAATAAAATAACAGCGGCAATGGACAGCTTGGAAGCCTTTGCTGCAGCGCCTCGACACTTTCACGTTCACTAAAAAGTCACCAGCAGAACCAGCGCGGCCATGACCCTACGCTGGGGACGGAGCAATGAGGTAATA
>NC_059289.1:10283425-10298425 GCF_017591435.1 Portunus trituberculatus | reverse complement strand
GAGTGTAGTACTGTAAGTAAAACGGGAAACATTAACGTATTAGAATTGTACCAAGGTAAGAAAAACAAAATAGATATACATTAGTTATATAAGAAATAGATACAGTATTATTATTATTATTATCATTTTTCTAATTTGACTTATTAACTTTAGCATACGACTATTCATTAAGCTAAGTAGTGCATGTAAACAAAATATTAAAGAGAATAGATAAAAGTGGAGTCGCTACCTCCTGCAGCCGTCAGGAGCAGAATGTTTTCATAGCAGATATTAATTACTCCCATAATTGACTCTGGTGCCAAATGAAAACTTGGAGTCGTCCGTAATTGGGGTTTTGAAAATAGGTGATTTTAGTTTTTTTTTTTTCAGCAGAAGTACGAGAAAACATGTTGATTTGTGTGAGATTCTCTCTCTCTCTCTCTCTCTCTCTCTCTCTCTCTCTCTCTCTCTCTCTCTCTCTCTCTCTCTCTCTCTCTCAAGATGAGGAGAAAGACGACGTAGGAATATCGTAATTTTTATATACAAATTGTGCTGAAGAACACTTAGAAAAAAATATTTGAAATTTTTATTTGTTCTAAGGAAAATGAGGAAAAGTGAGCTCGGTGACACGGTTCTTGGTGCTTCTACTCGCAAATTGTAGTTTGAGCGTCCAACATTTCAACAAAACATTGCGACATATAATGAAATAATTCATGCAAGAGTAAATAATAAAATCATGCAACAAACCAAATGTCCAACGATATATCAAAATACACCAGAAAAAATTCAACTAGAAATACAAAAATATTAATATTAAAGAGAGAATGACGAGTAATACGGAAAACACAGGCCCATATTCCGAAAATCTTAGCTCTTTCACCTTCCCTATAGATTTTCCAAAGGCTCTAGTTGAGGATACTCTTATTCTTAAGGGAATTCTTATGGTTGTGGTGATGGATTAGCAAGATTTCTAGTTCGTCTATGGGGACTTGAAAAATTGTCGTGGAGAGGGAGCAAGGCGTTTTTCAATACAGGCGTCAGTCAGATGGTGATGGTGATGGCGATGTTAGTGGTGGTGATGGTGGTGGCGATGGTGGAATGGCCTCAATGAATATAATGAATGACATAGCTAAGTGTGCAGCAGAGAGGTAAACAGAGGAGGTAAGAGAATGTTGGTGAAACGACGGTGATATTCGAGGTGGTGGAAATGCCGCTCTGAACAGCATAACAGTTGCGTATGTAGTAGCTAAGCGTGTGATTCAGAGATTGCAGTGGATGGGAAACGCTGGTGAAACGGCTGTGCTGGTGTTGATGGTGGTGGTGGTGGTGGTGGTAGTGGTCGTGGTGGAGTACAGGTGGAAGGAGCCAGGCATGAGGAATGAGTCGCCAGCAGCCCTCCAGCACAGAAATTTGTGAAATAAAAGAAACTAATACTGTGCGTTACATTGTATGGGAGAGAGAGAGAGAGAGAGAGAGAGAGAGAGAGAGAGAGAGAGAGAGAGAGAAAGAATGCCTCACAACAATACAATTCCCACCCCCCCCCTTTGATAACTGGGGGACACAATGAGGGAGCGTCTTACATATATACTGCAGTAAACCAGTGAGAAACAAACAGAATCCTTTCCTTCTAACTTCAAGAAAGCTCATTATGTGAACCTCATTTCCCTGAACTAAGCCGACACTTGCGAGTCTGGCAGCCAGTCACAAGCAACCCATGGATCCACGTGACGGTTTTCTGGTCACGAATTTCAGGGGACGCGGCAGAACACAAAGGAACATAAAAGATAAACAAACTGGAGCAAATCTGTTAGTCTTTCCGAAGTGGGTCGTGATAAGGTACGTCTCTTGCTCAGTTTGGCGGTTTCTAGAGCAGTGACATTTCCTACAAGAGACACACATGCACATCGCCTACACACTATTCCTACAGGGCTCCAGTCACACCTGTACTGGGAAAGGCAGCGTTTTTGTGTGAACTCTTGTCTCATTCTCTATTCTGACCATGAGATGAGCTTAGACATGTACATAAAGAGTAAAGTGAAGTATTGTTACAAACTATTGCGCCAAGAGTTTGATTAAATAGTTTTATTTATAATTAATGCAGTTATTTTTTTTTATAAAGCATCCTTACTTCTAACTTCCTTTAAATAAAAAAAAACCATTGTTTGCTACTTACGTTATGTTTCATATATACAATAAAAAGCTGTTCTAGTTTATAACTGAAACTATTTATTGCTAAATGTTGGATATTGATAGTTCTTTATACATAGAACATACCAACTTCCGACTTCTAACTTCCGAATCCATCGTGACACTTTCAGCATAAATCTGATACGAAAAATCTTGGTGAGCCAGTATTAGTTCCTGCCATATTCTGACTGAAGCAACACTACGCCACTTCTATTTTAAATCACATACAACAAAAATAATTTCTACCTCAATGTTTGATAACCGAATATTGATTTGGTTCCTGGCAATGTTCAGACTAAAATATTGTGGATCACATGCACTATAAATGACGTGACATGAAAAGAAAAAGAGTGCTCTAGATTGTAACAAAATATGACGCGTGAGAAGAGGAAAGGCACCAGCTTAACTGACAACACTATTACTTGCCTAAGACAACTCTGTATCCTCAGAAACATTTCTAGTAACGGCTTTGATAGACTCAACCATCCATTAAAACTACAGAGGACGTCACTCTATGTGTGTGTGTGTGTGTGTGTGTGTGTGTGTGTGTGTGTGTGTGTGTGTAGAGAGAGAGAGAGAGAGAGAGAGAGAGAGTCGTCGACACGGTTTCAGCTTTAAGTGAAAGTGGAAAGAGCGTTTAAACGCCAGAGTGAAACGAAATTTGGAGTTTGCATTGAGTTCACCTGTGAAGGACGAGTGTGCAGTGTGGGCTGGTGAAAGGCTGCCTCACCGGGAGGGTTGGGCTGTTTATTTTTGTCAGAGAGAGAGAGAGAGAGAGAGAGAGAGAGAGAGAGAGAGAGAGAGAGAGAGAGAGACAGAAAGTCTAGTTTGGCTTATCTTATCAATAACTTTCCTTTCTCTTACTATGATACACACACCTATATAAAGTTCCTTTACATTTTTAGATATCTATCTAAACTGCCTTCCTTATTGCATAAAATGCAGGCTGGGGAAACTCTTATTTTATAACACTCATCAATAAATATCTCGTAATGAGAATTTCCTTCGCTCACCTGTCACCACTTGACTCACACATGATAAGACTCGCACCTCTATGCATTCCTCTGCACACCAAGTTTTCCTTCAACGTCTTTTCTCCTCTGACAGAAATACACTGTGTGAATACTTACTTATCTTTAGCCCCTTCTGTAGCAGGACAATTTTCATATTTATTCTACTTACTACTAGGTGATTTTGTACAGCTTCAAAAATTTATGTATGAATTAAAATAGTGAAGACTCTGGCCATTAATTTTCTGACTTCCATAGACCCTTCCTAATGTCAATAAAATGATTTAATCATACGCAAATCTCAAGGAGACAACGCGTCCCAGTACTGTAGAGGTTAAAAGATTACTCACTATATGACATTCCCGTAGGGAGACTTGCCTTCCCTTAGCGCGTTAGTCTTATGAGGTGGGGAGGCAGTTCTCATTCCGTCATTACGCCTCACATTATGCAATGATTGTTGAGGGTCACTAATGCATGGAGATATCGAATGTGCATATCATTAAACATTATGGTGTCTCATACTCACATATTAATAATACCTATTAATATGATAGTTATAATTTCAATAAAAGTAACAGTGACGACAGGAATTTGTAATGATTGTAATTGTAATAATAATAATAATAATAATAATAATAATAATAATAATAATAATAATTATAATAATAGTAATAATAATAGTAGTAATATCGACAACAACAACAGCATTACAGTGAGCAGAGTGAGTCAGCCAGACTCCGCCAGCCCAGCATGGTCTCCCGGCGCACTCCTGCCGGGCGTAATAACAAGACCAGCGTGTCTTGGCGCAACACAGACGGTAAAAAAAAAAAAAAAAATAGATAAATAGATAAAATAAATAAAAAATGAAAAATAAGAAATCGAGATCAACATGCACACTTTTCAGACACAACTTTCCACAGGCAGCGATGAAGTAAATTTCACTCTGAGAATACTTCAGGATGGACACAAAACAATCTCACGATACAAGAAGGCATAACAGTGTTTGTTACTAGAAAATTAATTATGATTTAGGAAAGTTGTAAGAAACCACCAGGTCTGTCAAATTTTCTAAAGGTTTTTCATAGATTCTTATAGATTCGGCATAAAAACTTGATTATTGAACTTCCTCCACTCATGTCACTGTTTGAGAACCAATGTTTCCTTGTCTCTTTTCTAAAGTTGACTTTATCAAGGTTGAATCTGTTACCTCGTGTACATTCCTAATTATCAACGCTGACTTTTTTGTTAATGTCACTCTCGCCACTTCAATAACTCAATCAGATCCTTGCACAACACAATATAGATGGGATTTTACCAGTGTCTTCGGGAATTTCACTTTCAACACTCTCAAAGGTTAATCCTGATGCATAGTTTAGTTTATTTCTAGTCTCTTATGTAGTGTTTTCTCCGGCAGAGATCATAAATGATAAAACCTTACCACATTACGACTTTAGAGTTTATCTGCCTTCAGGGAGAATCGAACTCCCGACCTCTGGTTTACTAGACCAGCGCTCTAACCACTGAGCTATGAAGGCACGTTTGTACGTCTCATTCAAGATGTATATGTCTGAAGATAGGGGCGTGAGGTGTGTAAGAAGAGTAGTATGAAGCGTGTAATGTTGAGAGAAATGCCGCAGAGTAGACGCCGTTCCAGTTTCTTTTACTCTGGCCTCTCTCTATGCTTTGTCTTATCTGACAGAGATCCTACCTTATAAAACTTTGGCTCCTATCGGCCTCACTGTCTTTCTGCCTTCAGGGAGAATCGAACTCCCGGCCTCTGGTTTACTAGACCAGCGCTCTAACCACTGAGCTATGAAGGCACATTGTACGTATGGTAGGTTAGTGAGTAAGAAGGGAGAGCAGCGTGCAGAGTGTGTGAGTAAGAAGGGAGGGCAGCGTGCAGAGTGTGTGAGTAAGAAGGGAGGGCAGCGTGCAGAGTGTGTGAGTAAGAAGGGAGGGCAGCGTGCAGAGTGTGTGAGTAAGAAGGGAGGGCAGCGTGCAGAGTGTGTGAGTAAGAAGGGAGGGCAGCGTGCAGAGTGTGAAGTGTATAAGGTTCGGTGAGGTGCCGGAAACCAAACGCCCTCACTCAAGGTAATTTTACATTTTTCCATAAATGCAGCTACCTCCAAACGGTTACTTGGATTGCTAATTGTCAGCCCACACACATTAACCAACCAAGCATCATGATCAACTTCATGGTTTCTAAATAATCTTGCTGCTGTGTTAAAAACACACGAACAACCTCGACCGAGATTTCACCAACTTCCTCGTTGTTCATCTAGGAAATTATTGCCAGTGTCTCACAGTTACTGCAATATGAACTCTTCACAGAAACTAGTATGTGTCATTGTTAGTAGTGTTTTTAATGTTATGTCACGGGCAAAAAAGTGCAGTCCTTCTACGATGAACAGCATATGATCACAGCTTTCTATCAGCATTAAGGAACCGGGTTTACATACCAAGAGGTACAGTTAAGTATTGGTTCTATGGAGGAGTGTTATTGTGAGAAATTTCTCAAAGATGGAATAGGCATAGCGGAATCTCGATGCAGCCATGCAGTGTAATGCATAGAGAAAGGAACGAGGGAATAAATGATCTTATGAAACTTACACAGAAGTGTGGAGGGCTGCTCTTCGCCTTATCAAACAGGTTTGACACACCACAAGTATTCTTTTAAATGCCTTATTCGTTCTCCTACGTCTTGATACGGGCCAATCACTCACCAGCCATTGCAGCGAGGCAGGGGTGAGGGCTAAAAACATGGTTCAAGAACCGGTATCCAGTTGCTGGCTGCCGTCAGTAGCTCGAGGAAAAGATAATTCTGACGGATGGATTTCTTTGTGCCACACCGGCGTGGTCATTCACAGCCAGAGAGGAAAGATAAATCATCTTGCTAGGCGGCGAGGCTGCACTGCCTCTCTACCTCACTGCCTGTCTTCCTTTCATGTGCTGGATTTCTGGATGCTCGAAGTCCGACGGCACACAGGTGTGTGTAAGTAGTGTGGCCCAAAAAAAATGTTCTTTGCACAGCCTGTTATTCCCCATTCCCTTTAATTAATCTCTCTCTCTCTCTCTCTCTTTATTTATACCATGTGGGCTTTTTCACGGGAATTTATGGGCTAAAGGGGATACTGTTTAGGGTACCTCCTATCTCAAAGCCCACCCGCTAGGAAACCGTTGCCCCGAGTGAGGAAGCCCAACCTACACTCGGACCGTGGACAGGATTCGAACCCGTGCGCTTGGAGACCCCTCGGACTCCAAAATGCGCATGGTTCCACTGTACCACTGTACTATTTAGTAGCGAGGCTGTACTGTATACTGCTTCTGCCTGAGGATCTCGCGTGAAGCGTCTTATCTAAACTGAAAACTAGAATTCGCCGTTACTGAGGCAGCCTCGTGTTGGTGAACGTTTCCCGCGCACCAAGTTTGTTACCGACACGTTTCCAAAAAAGTATTTACTGAGGCGAGACTCGTGAGTTTTGAATTTGTGTGTTGCATTCCACTCCTCCCTCACGCGCTATTCAAAACTTTTCTCATACGTCTTTTATTACAGTGGCTCGCCTCATACCTCTCCCCCTGCCTGCCTCTCACGCACCATCCACCCTCACCCTGCCACGCTGAGGCCTGCATTCAGAACCGGTTTGCTCTCTCACCACCATCATTTTCAAAGGCCACAGAGATGATTAACCGGGTTCGCAGGAGTGTTTCTCTTGGTAACGATGGAAAAATCTTGTTAATCTATCATTAGAATCATAGAATATAACTTCAACTGGAGCTTTTTAAAGTGGTGGGGACGCGGTGCATACAAGTGTTTCAGAGCATGGAGTGGAGTCAGTCACTATACGCATCACTTTAACATAGAAGGTTCTCTTATCTATCGGTACTCACTTTTCTGCATTGCTTCCTGAAGTCCGCTATCGTAAACTTGTTTCGTATTCAGAAACCCTCTGCTCTCTAACCACCACTATATTTTTCAAGGCCACAGGGATGAGTAGCGAAGTTTTCATGAATGTTTCTCCAGTTAATAATGTAGAAATCTTGTCACTCTGCTTCTAGAACTGTGAAAATACCTTAAAAAACTCATGCAGATTCAAATATACCCTCCTGAAATAGTGGAGGTGAAGCACAGATGTGTTTAAGAATACGAGCCTATATTATTACCTACTCGGTCTCATCTCCTTCCACTGCCCCTTTTCATTCATATCTGAGAGCTACAACATTTCATTCAGTAGAGTTTTCCAGGCTTCTCGTTATGTAAAGCTGTCAATCCATGAGAACTAGTATTGTCATTGGCGTGGTGCTCCTCCCTGTGTGCAGCCGGAAAGTGTTCACTGTAGCAGGAGAAAGTAGGAACAATACTGGGTGATATGTTTGTGATCAGAAGCGTTTTGCTCTCTTATTACAAACCACGACTAGTTTTAAGGGCTATTGAGAGGCTTAACTGGCTATTCAAGACCTTTTTCTCCTTTGAATAATGAAGAAATCTTGTTTATTTGTCAGAGAGAGAGAGAGAGAGAGAGAGAGAGAGAGAGAGAGAGAGAGAGAGAGAGAGCATGGTTATTATGGCAATTTCCTGGCAGTGCAACAGATGACGCTATCATCAGTGGCCATCAAGTAATGCCATAAAGCTACGCAGCGACCCTTAGCGAGCCTCGGGATCCGCGCCTGTATGTCTCTCCATACAGTATTATAACATTACCCAATTCCATATTTCAGAACACACCGAAAAGGCACTAGAGGAAAGCCCTGCCGCTGACAAGAGTGTAGGCACGGGAGAGGTGCAGCAGTGGCGGGGTGATAGCGAGCTGTGTGCGTGGAGTTTTATTGCAGCCAGGAGGGAGGCGGTGAGGCGAAGGCGAGGGACGATAGTGGTGGGAATGGAAGGCGGACCGGAGGGTGAAAAGGAGCAGAGTTACGGCAATGTGAGGCTGACGGGCGTCGGGCGGCGGGCAGGGGTGGCGTTGAGGCAAGTTGGTGGGATGGTGACTCTTGTGCAGGTGTTTGCTGTACATTCTTTTCAGAGACAGTTAGAGCCAGTGTTATATTCTATTAATTCTTTGTATAATTTTTAGAAGAGGAAACGATGTTTTATCTATTTAGTCTTTTTTTTATATTTCTATTATCCTTTTCTTTAGTCTTATGTTAACCCGTTCAGTACCATGACGCCTTTCCATGTTCATTCTGGTTACTATTTGGGGATTTTATACAGCTTCAGAAACTTATGTAGGGATTACAATAGTGAAAACTCTGACCATTAATCTTCTGATCTCCATAGACCCTTTTTAATGTCAAAAAAATCGTCCAATCGTACACAAAACTCAAGGTAAAAATGTGTCCTAGTACTAAAGTGGTTAATATAGTCATGCGGTGACGAATACTAACCTTTAGTGGAAAAGAAATTAGTGAATTCAAATTTTCACTCAATGTCCTCATGCCACCACCACCACAAGCACCACCGCTACCATCACCTTCACTACCACTATTACTGTTGTTAGCCTTGCCTGCGCTCCAGCAACATTAGTACTGTACCATTGCCACACACTGGCTCTAATTTATAAAGAACATCTTGTGACTGGTAACTGTGGCCTTCAGTTTTGACGATTAACTACTAATGATGATCTTTTTCCATCCCAGACCCTTCATTGGTGATATCCTGAGTCATGCAGATCTGTGTTCAGCCATTATGTGTCTCAAAGAGCGGTGATGAGGCGCCGTGCTTTCTCCATTGCGGTGAGACGCCTATAGTTTTGCAAGGTGGCGGGGGAGCGGTAAGTATGTGCATGGCAGATAAAGCGCAGTTAAGGGCAGTATTGGTGACCATGGCTCACACTCTGCAGATACTGTTTAGAGTTTTCCACTGGTTTAGTAATTGAGGCTGGGAGCGGCGGAACCGGGAGGTCTGCGCAGTCTGCATAGTGGCCGCTTTACGTCCAGCCATAACATGAAACTCACTTCCTGAGGCGCTCCCTCGCCGCCCTCAGGCAACACGTAACCCCTGATTAACTTTACGGTGCCGTAAACAGCAGACCTACCAGGCTGCGGAAACACGCTCATATGTGTGCTGTATTTTGCCTTGTAATATGCTCCGCTGCATCTTGGTATAAAGCCTACGGTATTCTTTGATGGTCCATGATAGCAGATTCCAAGACATGGAGCCACGGCCGTGCTTTAGGCAGTGGCGGTGTGCTGGAGTGGGGCGGCGCGAGGGATGATCTGGACTCCTTCTTTTGAAGTAAGCTGGCCAGATAACAGGACCCAGCACTCCATTAGGGAAGTAATAAATTTTGATATGGACAAAGGACCGTGGGGGACATTTAGTATTTACAAACACAATGTTTGGCGTCGCTGAACTACACGTTGATAGTGACGGAGAAAGAGAGAAACGAGCGGCTTGTCGGGAAGATCACTGGCGTGGCTGCCACTAAAGGAAAGATATGTGGGCCCATCTGTCCTGAACGGCACAACTGCATACATGTAGTAAAAAACATATCGTAGTAAGAGCGTGTGGGAACTGCTTGGAGGGAATGTTTCATAAAGAAGGGCACCGAAGGAGAAAGGCTTCATCCGGACTGGATGAGGGAAGCCAGAAGTGCAAATCGAATCCTTCTCCTTCACCTCCCATCGCCTTGCCTCGGAAGATCATCCCTACAGGTGCTGGATCCTGCCTCGCTGAGCTCTGAGGTGCGTGTGTCAGTCTTGGCTCAGCAGGGTGCTTGTCAGTCTGAATATGATCATCCGTGGCCAAGGATTCCTGCATGACTCGCCATCGGACGCTTGTGTCGCGGTGCCTATGAATCGTAGGATGCGAGATTTGACTGTAACTGAGTATTAATGATAAGTAATTCGATTACTCTCAAATGATATTGCAGGCATTGAGATAAAAAAACACACAAGGAAAAATAATGAGCGGTTCAAGTAGCAGTTAACTTTGGAAGAAAATAAATTGATAAATATCATATAATAAAGAGACCAAAGATAATGTTTTATTAAGAGTTTTCCAGGTACACTGTGAGGGGGGACTGATGCCTTCCAGGATATGGTCGTGAATCCTGCCCTGTGATGATGAGAAGAGACTACCACTACTACTATTACTACTTCTACTACTACTGTTACTACTACTACTACTACTACTACTACTACTACTACTACTACTACTACTACTTTAATAGTGGTATTGGTGATTTAGCTGCCGTTAATGTTCTTCCTTTACAACTCCTGCATGTATTGCCTAATATTAGTAACACACGAGAACACAAATTAACATACACAAACACATAAGGGATACAACACGACAAAGAAGCAAGACTAGCCGCTGTACTTCACAGCGGGAGACTTGCCATGCACACACCCGCTCCAGGGAACAGCGCCTCGCGTCCTGTGAGTGGTAGCTGTTGTGTTCCATTACTGCATGGGTCAGGTGGCCGCAGGTGGGCAAGTTGTAATGGAGCGGTGTGGCACTGCGGGAACTTGTGCGGCAGATGATGGCGACGGGGCGTGTGAAGTCTGACCCCTGAAGCATGGAGGAAGAGAAGGGAGAGGCACAAAGTAAATGATTATGGCTTGATTAAACCTAATTATCTGTAGGTAATGTATCTTTCCTGGAGAAATGTGACGCTTCCTGCAGTAATGAAAAACAGCGTTCCGTGTGTGACCTCGTCCCTAAGAGGAGTGCATTGCTTCAGCACGTCCTGTGAAGGTTTGGACAGCCTTCGCATCACACACTGGGGAGATTTATTCACCCACACTTGTAGTGACACCACAACCACCGCCACTCCTTACCTGCTGTCCAACGAATGTTCCACACACACACACACACACACACACACACACACACACACACACACACACACACACACACACACACCATGTCTCGAGGGTCAGACTCCCGAGCTTTCTCAGTCTGAATCTCAGGAGACTGGAAAACGCAACTTGATGCAACTTTGCAACGAGACTTCCATTGTATCACATTCACAGGGGACCAGCGAGGCTCATTAAGATAAAGGGCCGCACCAAGCGTGTCTGCTCCCGCCCAAAACAACCTGTTCAAGAAAATTTGTGGGTTTAATTTGTCAAGATGATGACTCACGTATTCTGTGTGAGTTACTGTTTTGGAAGGCTTGTTGGGAACTGTCTATTCATGGAGACGGTCTAGCCGTCCTTGCCCTTTAAAAACAAATAGAAAGAAGACATTTAAAAATAACTCCAAGTGTAAGGCAGATGACAAACATCTCGGATATTCACATTTTCTACAAAACTGTTTATTATCTTGCTAAACCTCTCTAAAACGCATAAAAGACTACACATATGAAATCAGTGCGCTGGTCTTTGGAGGAACGAGGACACCAGATATCAGTAAGTGTTGCCACTAAGTGTTGCCACGGAGATGTTACGTGGTGACTTTTAGAACACCGAGTGTTCCTGTGAGTCCCGTGTGTCTGTCTGGCTTTCCCAACAAAACCTACGTGGATTCAGTGTTTAAATAATGAAGGCAACAGTGACAAGTCTATGTCATATCGTGCAGGAACACACTGCAGAGCTGTGTGAAGTGTCTTTGCTCTGCTATTTGTTTAGCACACGTGTAATAGTACAATGAATGCATGCTGCAGGGATATACAAAGCTAACTATAACTTGAAGTTACAAAGCTTTCAGCACTTTCATCACTGGAATTTCATTCATCTCAAGCGTGGTCTTCAACACACTGAAGAAGAGGAAAACTGTCTGCAACATGTAACACGAGTTCATTTACCTTGACGCAGGAAACATGTTGCTCTGCAGGGATGAAAGGCAACCAGACTCGTGCTGAGAACACGTGAAAAAATGCACCACATCCCATTAGCTCCCTAGCAGCAGTGCCGGCGACGTCGCATGCAGTCCCTTGACTCAGGCCGACCAGAATGAACTCTATTTCCATAAAGCAGCGCTCGTTCCCCGCTGGCGAGGTGTCCGTGAGGCACTGGAAAGACGACCCTCGGGGAACCGTAAAAGATCCTGATTCGTATTATGTATTGAGGGAGAGCACAATGAGCACATTTTGCTTTGTTCCCACCACGAGAAAACGAATTTTATCACCAGTTTTGTTCTCAGTTTCTCTTCTTTCTGCAAGACAGCCACGAGCAAACGTGGAAAGAAAGTCGTTCATGATATATATTTGCATATTCTGAATCTTTAAAACCACACTCATTTAATTTCTCGAAGTGAAAATCATGAGTGTGGATAGCAGTATTACACATCTGAACGTATTAATTGCACAAGCAGAGAGAGAGAGAGAGAGAGAGAGAGAGAGAGAGAGTGTGTGTGTGTGTGTGTTCATCGTCATTGCATTTCTTGTCAAAAGAACATTGTACTAAGCGGCTGTTCACTCGCTAATTCAGGCTGCGCAGTTCCCAAGACGAGGAATAGCACTACGAGTATTGGGGACGAGATATCTTGCCTGCTAATTGCTGTTTGTCAAACCTGAGGAACAAGCAGCCCTATTAATGCCATTTGATAAAAAAAAAAAAGAACAAGTTTCCCCACTGCAATATGTGAAAGAAGAGTTAGGCAATGAATGGAGGGAGAAAGTGGTTCATCAAGACTGTTGTGGCAAGGAAGTTAGGGACTCTATCTTCCTTGCTTGAGGCTGACAGTGCATGATTTCATGTACAAACAGGCGATATTTGATGGGGGGTTTTTTCTTGGCCATTATTGGATATTAGGCCATTTTTGCTATTTTTTTTAAACAAATTTATTTTTTTTCAGTTTTGTTAATTATATATACAATTTTATTTACTTAATACGTAGTTTTTTTATTATGTGTTCCAGAGCCAAGGATAATATACAGACTCCTCCAGTCCAGTCAGAGCTAGGGGCTGCTTCGTTCGGGGCTTCGTTTTGTACGGAGCTGAACGGTGGCGGCGCAATAAGGCAGTGTATGCTGACGTGTCCTTGGCGCACTAGTGTCTCTTGGTGGTATTGAGTATAGACGACTGGAAGTGGAATCCCTAAAACAGTGAGGGAGAGAAGATTCAAACGGTAGGGTCTTTAGCATATGATGATCTTTTGTTTCGTTTATCCTGACTGGCGATTCATTGGTTCCTGTGCCGGTGTGGTGAGGCGAGCGGGTCCCAGTGTGTCCAGGGCAGCTGTGGTGGGGTGGTGGTGTATTGTTGGGATATTGTTATCGTGATTCTGGCGCTAAATGCGATGCTTGCTTTGACTGATAAGCTAAAGACGAACTTACTAGTGACTGATGTGCAGTGTGAGTGATGAGATGAAGGAAAACTGTGTGTTGAGGTGTGTGCTTCATTACGAGGCGTCCGTGATGTGCATTTAAGCAGCTGTTAGTTTGATCGGCTGGCGTTGTTAGCGGGTGTGTTTGTGAAGTGAAATTTGGTGCACACAGTGTAATGCAAGGGGAGATGCTGTGGCTAATGCAATGTGGATGGCTGGATACTGTCGACAATGTAGTTCATTGGCAGACAATGTGTTGGTAGCAGGAAGTGTTGCCATACTGTGGTGGTGCCGGTGAATCTGCCATCTGGTGGTCACTTGAATCTAACCAGGGAGGAGTGTTCAGATACTGCGATGCCTCCGAAAAGTATTGTATTATTGCACTGGAGTGTGGTGAGAGTGGCGTCAGTGTCATCCTCTACTGTATATTTGTCCACGATGACTGAGATCAGAAGGACCAGCTCAGTGTTGAGTCCTGCGTGAACTTGGCAAATGGGGAAGTGTAGCTGTCAGACATATGCCTAACTATACCTCTGGTACTGTGTAGTGAAGTCTGTCATCAAGAGGAGGTTCGATTGAGGAAGAAAAATTCAGCCAATATTTTGCCTTCAGGAAACAAATCTTCCATCTCCTCACAAGGTAAGCACGCAATGAAGCCAACAATGAAGCACAACAGATCAGCCCAAAACAAGTATGTTTTACCATCCGCGGAGTGATCAGTGAGGCAGGTTATTTGTAATTGTCACATATACACAGCAGGCAACAGACACATTTAGCTTCTGTAGTGAGTGTTGGTCAGCTGGAGAGGAACTGAGCAAGTGGAGGAGAGCAGAATAGAGGGACAAGGGGAGAGGAAGATAGAACAGGCGACTGAGCATGCAGGGAGGGAGGCAAGAGGAAGGGAAGAGGGAAAGCGGAGGGGGTTATTGAAATGCGTCAGTCTTGTAATCAGGAAGCAGTCGAAAGTTTTACCATGGCCTCTCTGACAGCGAGAAGTGGCAGGGTCAGTGGGATTTAAAGGCTTAGCTTCGTGTGTCTTTTCCTTGCTGCTCGACAATCTGTGTGTGTGTGACTAAAGACCTGCCATGCAGGTAGTGCCACCGTGATGTGCGTCGCGGTGCTGCGACCTGATGCTGCTACTCGCCTGATGTCGTCTTGCTCATTTGGTTGTTGTTAACAATATTTTGAGAGAATAGTAAAGGAGTTTGTAAACTTTACAAAACTTTTGTAAATACACGTTCTTTATCTACTAACGTATTCAGTAACAGAAGTCTGTAAGCTCATTCACTACTATTACTACTACTAGTACTACTACCACCACCACCACCACCACTGCTACTACTAATACCGCTACCACTACCACTACTACAACTACTACTACCATTACTAGGTACTACTATAACCCTCCTGCAAGTATTACTACTACTATTACTACTACTACTACTCTCCTGCAACTTATACTATTACCACCACCACCACCACTACTACTACTACTACTACTACTACTACTACTACTACTACTACTACTAGTACTACTAGTACTACTACTACTACTACTACTACTACTACTATTTATCATCACTACCACTACTAGCTGCTGCTGCTGCTGCTGCT
>NC_059289.1:10268425-10280925 GCF_017591435.1 Portunus trituberculatus | reverse complement strand
TCGTCTCTGTATTTTTCATGGCTTAAAAAAAGATATTGAAAAAGTGTAACTGTAATGCTTTCTTTCAGTGATACAAATAAGAGTAGGAAATGTTCATGTGAGAAATGCACTGATTTTCAACTTAACCCCTTCAGTACTGGGATACATTTTTACGTTGAGATTTATGTACAATTAGACCATTTTATTGACATTAATATTGTTCTACGGAAGTTAGAAGATTAATGACCAGTCTTCACTATTTTTAATTCCCCACTTGAGTTTCAGAAGCTATATAAAATCACCAAATAGTAAGAATAATGAATATAGAGACGCGTCATGATACTCAACGGTGTGTGTGTGTGTGTGTGTGTGTGTGTGTGTGTGTGTGTGTGTGTGTGTGTGTGTGTGTGTGTGTGTGTGTGTGTATAATTCACCACTGTTGTCTGCTGGTCACCCAGCCAGTTTTCCCCATTACGGAGCGAGCTTAGAGCTCATAGACCGATCTTCGGGTAGGACGTAGACCACAACACACACACATGTGTGTGTGTGTGTGTGTGTGTGTGTGTGTGTTTCATTGTTTGATCTGCTGCAGTCTCTGACGAGACAACCAGACGTTACCCTACGGAATGAGCTCAGAGCTCATTATTTCCGATCTTCGGATAGGCCTGAGACCAGGCACACACCACACACCGGGACAACAAGGTGTGTGTGTGTGTGTGTGTGTGTGTGTGTGTGTGTGTGTGTGTGTGTGTGTGTGTGTGTGTGTGTGTGTGTGTCAAGACAAGGGGTGTCTGGGGGTGTACGGAGGGGTAGCACCTTGGTAAGAGGATGGGCGCCCCGGTATGTCACGGGGGATCTGATTACCCTGGTCCCCACGTATACCCTAGCTCGAACGCATGGCTTCCAGTAGCTGCTTTTGGGCACAGCAGCGGCCACACCCCGGGCAACGGCGTCGCTCAGCCGGCTAAACTGCGTTCGGGTACTCTGCTGGAGAATTCCAGGCGAGGAATTGGAGGCTGCATGTCTTCTCCTCCTGTGCATCCTCCAGTCATGGGTTAAATGACAGTCTTCCACTGTGGGCTCTCCAGCAGCGCCTGGGGGGAGACGTTTTTCAGGGCGGTGCTTCTGGTTCACCAGTAAGTTCCGGTCTCCTCCTGCAGCCATCCTCAGCCGCTGGTCGTCCTGGCATCCGTCATGCCACCAGCACCAGTTGAGGGTGGTCAAGATTGTGGTATTGAGGAATGCGCACCCTCTCTGTCACCTAAATCCTTTCGTAGCGCAGGTCTCTCCTCCTCCTCCCTGAGAAGGAGAGACGTCGTCATCGTTAGCGATGGACAACCATAAGCAAGTCAAGACAATCACTCCTATAATCCCAGCAACAAGCCAGAAAGGACAGCCAAACTAACTAAGTCTGCCCTAATCTGTCCCTCATCCTACCCATTTTCTCTCTCTCTCTCTCTCTCTCTCTCTCTCTCTCTCTCTCTCTCTCTCTCTCTCTCTCTCTCTCTCTCTCTCTCTCTCTCTCTCTCATCATATACTTACTCTCGTTTTAACCTTTCCACCTCGTTAATTTGACCTCTTCCTTGCCCTTATTATCTTCCCTCCTCTCTATCTTTTTCCTCCCTCCTTTTTCTTCTCCTACTTTTCCTTCTCCTACTTTTCCTTCTTTTCCTCCTCCTCCTCTTTCTCCCTCTCTTCCTCCTTTCTTTTTATATCTCTTCATTTCCTTCCTTGCGCTCTTGCTCCTTCTCAGACCTCCATTATATTTTTCTTCTTTCTCTTTTTCTTCCTCCTCATTTCAACATTTCACGCTCTGTCCTTCCAGCTGTCCAACCATTAACAAGCTCTCTCTCTCTCTCTCTCTCTCTCTCTCTCTCTCTCTCTCTCTCTCTCTCTCTCTCTCTCTCTCTCTCTCTCTCTCTCTCTCTCTCTCTCTCTCTCTCTCTCTCTCTCTCTCTCTCTCTCTCTCTCTCTCTCTCTCTCTCTCTCTCTCTCTCTCTCTCTCTCTCTCTCTCTCTCTCTCTCTCTCTCTCACCTGTATTTTTTCCGATAAGTTTCCTCGTAAACATTGCAGGAAACAAATGACGTACCAGTTTTTCTCACAGTGGGACAAATGGTTCAAATGTCCCTCACACAAGATGTCTCGGTCGTTGTGGCTGAGAGAGGACGAGGCGTGGTCACTCTTGTCCCCGAGGAGAGCTGTCACGTCCTGCTGGCCTCGACGTGTCTTGCTTTATTTCTTCCTTGATGTTATCGTCTTGTCCTTTTTGTGTTTGTGTGAGAGTAGAGTTGAGACGGATGTGTTGGCAGTTATGTTGGAGTTTGTGTCATTGGTTGCTTCTCTCGTTCTGTTGTTAGGTTGTTTCACGATGTTTTGTGATCCAGGAAAGATGTGGCGAATAACACTGACAGATTTGAAGAGGAAGGTTAAGGTAATATTCTCAAACGCTCCGCTCTCTCTCACCACGACTATTTTTAAAGGCCACAGAGATGATAAGCCGTGTTTTTAAGGGTGTTTCTCCTGTAAATGAAGTAAACATGTTGATTTGTCACTAGAACCATAAAAACACCCTTCAAAATTTGCGTCACTTGAACAGGAGCTCTTTGAAATAGTGAAAATGCGGCGCTAAAGTGTTTCTGAATATTGCCTTAAGAAAGACACGTGAGTTGGGCATAAAAACATAAAAAGATAAGAAAAGAAGGAAGCTGCAAGAGGCCGCCAGGCGTATATGAGGCAGTCCCAGTGTGCTTAAGCTACCTAATTCCATCTATCTTCCCCATCCATGAACTTATCTAACCTTCTTTTAAATCTCCCTATTGACTCAGCCCTGACTACATGACCACTGAGACTGTTCCACTCATCAACCACTCTGTTTGAAAACCATGTACATATAACGGAGTGGCTGCCTCGTAACAGTAGCTGCTGGAAACATTACATACAGTCCGCCCATGAGGTGCTCGCCGTAGTGCCTGAGGGCAAGGCTTACTAAGGAGGGAGGCCATTAACACTTTTTTTGGTAATTAGTACACAGACCCATTAGTGTGAAGGCTGTGGCCCCGCTCATCACGCTCCCATCTGGCGCTTTGATGTCGTTTTTTTTTTGCCTCCCATCAAAGTAATTGCCTGCTACCCAACACGGAAAGGGGTAGGGGTTCACACGTGGCAGTCCCTGTATCATGCTTAGCTATACCTGTCTCCACTCGCCATCCTTATTGTTAAGCTGCAGTTCGACTTGGTTGGGTCGGACTGTGAACGTGTACCGAGTTGAATTGTGTGTGGCACGGACGGTGTCTGGGGAACAGATCTTGAGTGTTTGATTCTGCTGTTGATCAGGGTTTTGTGTGTGTGTGTGTGTGTGTGTGTGTGTGTGTGTGTGTGTGTGTGTGTGTGTGTGTGTGTGTGTGTGTGTGTGTGTGTGTGTGTGTGTGTGTGTGTGTGTGTGTGTGTGTGTGTGTGTGTGTGTGTGTGTGTGTGTGTGTGTGTGTGTGTGTGTGTGTGTGTGTGTGTGTGTGTGTGTGTGTGTGTGTGTGTGTGTGTGTGTGTGTGTGTGTGTGTGTGTGTGTGTGTGTGTGTGTGTGTGTGTGTGTGTGTGTGTGTGTGAACCCTGGCAGGCACAATCTGTGTTAGAGCAGATACTATATCTTTTGGGATTAATATTATTTATTCATTTATTTCATAGTCCGAAGCTTTGCTGGGCTTCCCCGCGCGTTGTCATCAAAAGCTTCACTCGAGGATTAACAAAAATAAAATAAAGTAAAAAATGAAAAACTAGGTACGTAAATTAATAACGTTTCTTCCTGGTCACTAAGCCCATCTCTGACCATTCATCTGTGCGCGTGCGTGCGTGCTTGCGTGCGTGCGTGTGTGTGTGTGTGTGTGTGTGTGTGTGTGTGTGTGTGTGTGTGTGTGTGTGTGTGTGTGTGTAGCGCGTCATGAGTATTGCAAATTGAAATATGATTCTACTAAATCCCCAAATCCCCAACAGGTTTGAGGCAAGGCCATGCCAACAAGCGCTGTGGGAGGAGCAACTTCACCTCGCCGCGGCAGGAGGTGGCGTTGTGCAGACAGGAAAATTAATCAGCAATGACAGATATGATCGCCGTTGCTTTAGTGTGAGAGGCGAGGCGGCGTCTGGTGTCACCGCTGCCACCAGGCTGTCCCGCGGGCTGACCTAATTAGAGAATGTACAGGTTAGTGAAGCTTGGTTGGTCTGTTTGCTGTCTAATATCTTTCCTTAGGGGAGTCATGCTCGTGAGAAACTTGGTGACGATAAATTGATGTGACGAAGAAGTAAATAAGTGTGGACTGTAAAATTAGAATACAAAAGTATTATAGAATAAAATAAAAAAGTAATGTAAACTCCTTAATATAGATAGATACTGAAATTTTAATCACTATGCAAGGATGAGAACCACAAGGGAAACTGACTTTAATTTGTTAGTATAGATTGACACTCAGTAAAGTAAAATATGAAAATGCAATTAATGAGAAACATTTACTTTGTAAAGAAAGTTGTAAAGGCAGATTAGACTGATCATCAAAAGATGTAACAAAAATAAGAGTTACGGATAAAGAATATTACGATTGAATAGAGAGAGAGAGAGAGAGAGAGAGAGAGAGAGAGAGAGAGAGAGAGAGCGCAAAGAAAATTTAGGAGTGCTTGAAAGCCAGAGAGACGAGACCATAAAACCATAAAAACAAAGGCAGAGATGTCGGCGGCAGAGAGACCGTGAAAGGGAGGCAACAGAATTTGTCTGCGTTGTCGTATAGAGAGAGAGAGAGAGAGAGAGAGAGTAAGAGAGGAAGGGCGGAAGGAAGAACATTTTTTTATTCTTCTTCCCTTCCTATCAGTCATGTTGGGAAAGGGAGAAGAGGAAGATGAGCAGATGATGCGGCATTTACGAGAAGAAAGAATAAGAGATGTGAAGGATGAAATGGGAGAAGATGGTAGAAAACAGTGTGATTGATTGATTGATTGTTTGAGAGAGAGAGAGAGAGAGAGAGAGAGAGAGAGAGAGAGAGAGAGAGAGAGAATGGAAAAAGTGACAGACATAAAATGAAGGACGAGGTGAAAAGAGGAAAGAAAAAGACAGCGGAGGGAGGAGATGGAATAGTGAAGAAGATAGAGCAGGGGAGAGAAAAATGGTGACGGGAAGGAGGAGGAGGAGGAGGAGGAGGAGGAGGAGGAGTGGGTATAGGCAGGACATGTTGTTGTTGTGATGCGCCTCAACTGTCCCAACAATCTTGCAACACAATGTATTCACTGAACTGATGCGGAAAGGTGGAACAACGCCGTTCTTTTAGCCCTTTCGGAGGTGACCCTCGTGGCAGACACTGGGAGACTGAAGAGGGGTTGTGGAGAGCGTCCATCACAAATGGCAGGAGTGCAGTGAGGGAGGGAAGCCTTGGGGCGTTTGTTCGCGGCGAAGACGAGCACGAGAGATCAGCGGCACTCAACTGGGTGGTTTGGTCAGGTTCGTTAAGGGAAAGCGCCATTCAAGAGCGGTGAAGACTGATTGATGAAGGGGAGTCTTTGTTCGTGAAGATTTGGTGGCTCATTTTTGTTTGATCGCATCGTGAAAAAGAGAGAAAAAAAAACACAATAAAATGAACTTTCACAGTGGCGAAGTTTGTCGACATGAAAGTTTCTTGAATGCACTAGTGGAATTCTTCAATGTCTATTTCTGTGACTCGCGTTGATTTCCTCTGCATCTGAAGTATTTGAAGAATGCCCTTCTTACACTTATGGCGTGCGGTAAAACGCTTTTCACCTCTCCAAGACCTTCCCGCTGTAGCCTCGGTGATGAAACTGCACAACTCTTGGCGTAAAGGTGTTGACGTGCCTTGGCTGGACAGAGTAATAGCCGAGGGTGCGGGGAAGCCAAGGACAGGAAATCAATGACAATCAACTCAGAGAATTCAAGAAGCAGCGGCTGCAAGTCTTTCTCCATTTTAGTGCAGTTCAATTTACTTTCTGACATTCATGTTTTTGTGGCAAGAAGATTGGATGTGTGTGTGTGTGTGTGTTTCACTGTTTGATCTGCTGCAGTCTCTGACGAGACAGCCAGACGTTACCCTACGGAACGAGCTCAGAGCTCATTATTTCCGATCTTCGGATAGGCCTGAGACCAGGCACACACCACACACCGGGACAACAAGGTCACAACTCCTCGATTTACATCCCGTACCTACTCACTGCTAGGTGAACAGGGGCTACACGTGAAAGGAGACACACCCAAATATCTCCACCCGGCCGGGGAATCGAACCCCGGTCCTCTGGCTTGTGAAGCCAGTGCTCTAACCACTGAGCTACCGGGCCGTGTGTGTGTGTGTGTGTGTGTGTGTGTGTGTGTGTGTGTCGTGACAGACAAATTTTGAGGATTTTTCATTAATTGTACAATTCATATCAAGGAATTATTTTTAGGTTGGATTGAAATTATTTTTTTCTGATTTGTTAACATAGTATATGTTTTCTTGGTTCTTCTCGATTTGATGACTTGCATTTTTCTTTTTCTTTTTTTTCTAAAGCTATTTGTAGTTTTTGCTACTTACACACACACACACACACACACACACACACACACACACACACACGCACACGCACATACACACATACATGCCCGGTAGCTCAGTGGTTAGAGCGCTGGCTTCACAAGCCAGAGGACCAGGGTTCGATTCCCCGGCCGGGTGGAGGTATTTGGGTGTGTCTCCTTTCACGTGTAGCCCCTGTTCACCTAGCAGTGAGTAGGTACGAGATGTAAATCGAGGAGTTGTGACCTTGTTGTCCCGGTGTGTGGTGTGTGCCTGGTCTCAGGCTTATCCGAAGATCGGAAATAATGAGCTCTGAGCTCGTTCCGTAGGGTAACGTATGGCTGTTTCGTCAGAGACTGCAGCAGATCAAACAGTGAAACACACACACACACACACACACACACACACACACACACACACGTGGTGGTGGTCACACCTCGGCTTCTTTGCCTCTTTACACACACTCTTGGCAGTTTCACGGGGCCTTTCAGTAACATTACACTCCACCTTTCCGTGGCCTGACCAGATCGCCTTTGCCTTTCTGGTTCCGCCCGTCTCGTCTTCAATTCTTCAATTAGTAAAACTCCCTCGTTCTCTTGACTCATCTGATCAAAGGAATATTTCTTTTTCATTTCTTAAACTCGAAGAGAAATTCTTAAGGCTTTTTTCTGCAGTCATGCCGTCCATGGAGGAGATCAGGAAGCCTTTTGGCAAAACGAATTACTGAACTCGCCTTCATGATAATTCCATCGTTGCTGAAAGTGAACCAAGCTCAGGAGAGTTTTCTTTTCATGACTCTGGGAAGATGCATTCAAGTGAAATAATAGATAAGAGAGGTGGAGAAGAGGGAGGGATAAAGAAACGAAGGGTAAAATGACGATGGAGATGAGGAAGGAAAGGAGAAAGAGAGGAAGGGAGAGAATAAGAAAAGAAAGGGAGAAAGGAAGGAAACAATCGGATCAGGGCAGATGGAGGAAAATTAAAGGGTGAAGGAGAGAAGAAAGGGACCATGAAGGAAGGACTAAGCAAATTTGATCAGTTTTATATTCCCCTTTTTCCTTTCGTCATATAAATCTAGAGTAAAACACACACACACACACACACACACGCAGACACACACACACACGCACACACGCACACACACACACACACACACACACACACACACACACACACACACACACACACACACACACACACAGTACTACATTCTTCCACATTGACCACGTTAACTTCATGAAATTTAAAACAAATGTCGATCTCAATATGAAATAACACTCCTCTTTCTCTTCCTCTTCCACAGTAATATACACGCACTTATTGATTTCTTGCTACCTGGTTTACTGCTATATGTCTGTAATAGCAAATCGTTTTCTTTCTCCTTACCCAATTGGTCTCAAGCTTCACCGTTATTGCTCACCATCTGCCCGTGTTGCTCACCATTCCTGCTCACCGCTTTCCCTCCCTCCCATCCTTCCTTTCCCTTCAGATCAAGTACGGAGTGTATCATATAGCCTTGTCAACTTTTTTCTAGTCAAGTACTCGTTTCTCTTTCTTTCCTTCTCATTCTTTCTTCTATTTTTTTTTTTTTGCATGATTGACCTTCCTAACTCTTCCGTTAATTAATACTTTGCAGAAATCGTCTCTTTATCAAAACTTTACTGCCGTGTTACCTTATCGCGGCACTTCCCTTCTCTCCCCTTCCCTCCCCTTCCCTAGCCTTCCCTAGCCTTCTCTTCCCTTTCCTTCCCTTTTTTCCAAGGGCATTTGCATTGATCACATTGACATCTTTCTTTGCTAAGAAATCGTCTTATTTTCACCGATTGTGGGATTAGAGTGAACGCTTTTTCAATTTGTTTTTCAAGGATGTCTTAATGATTAGTGCAACAATCTGATAAATATTCCGCATTATTAAGTGGAGAAAGGAAGACTGATGCTTCCCATCCACTGAACAACATTCCCGTAGTTCACTCATGCTTTATTGATAATTAATTAACATCTCGTATAGCACTTCATAACTGACATGATCAACGATGTGACCTTTAAAAGCAATGCATTGTTAAGCGTTTCACAATACGAGGCACGTTTCAAACAATTCATCTTGCTCCTCAGTTTGGAATTCCCTTTGAAAAATTTATCTTTCCTTTCCTGTCTTTGATCCAACAACGCCTTTTGTTCCCATTGTCCCCAGAGGCTGTTCATGCAGGGCCGCACTGACCCCTGCTGAGAGGAAAACTCTTCTTTGTTCGATTATTCCTTGTGCATGTTGAGCGAATGTCGGCGATCTGCTAGGAGAGAGGAAGGAGGTTAAGGAGGATCATTAGACGTCCTGTGCTTGGCTCTGGTCAGGTGGAGGCTTTAGTCAGTCCTGAAGAAAACTGCAGCAGGTATCGGTGCAGGACATGCCACGGCTCGTATTCTCAAACACTTCTGTGCTTCACCTCCACTATTTCAAGAGGTGTATTAAGTTTACACGAGTTTTCTAAGGTGCTTTTACGATTTTAGAGGAAGATTGACAAGATTTCTACATTATTAACTGGAGAAACTCTCTTGAAAACATCGCTAATCACCTCTATGGCCTTGGAAAATAGTCACGGTGCATGAGAGCAAAGCGTTTCTGAATACGAACCATGGTGGCTTTGTGGTGCTGTGCTTGCCGCGCGATCTAGTTCTCGGGAATTTATAGAAAAAGAGGCAACACTGTTTCGTGGCGATGGATGATACCATTTTTTTTTTTAATCTATATTTAGTGGGTTTTTTTTTTGTTCATTTCAATATATAGTTTACCTTTTTTTTATTTTGATATATCTCTTATTATCTATATATAATTCGAGGCTTTTTTTCCTTGCCTTTTCTACCTTAATTGTAAAAATGTTGCAGAGAAGGATATTCGTTCTATCTTTACTAATTCATGGAAGCGGAGTGAGTCAAGGCCGCGCAACAAGATCATATTGCCTCCGCTCACCTTTGATGCGCTGGATGGTTTTGGTGCAGATTGATACGGATTGTTTCTCGCCTGCCGACCTTCGCCTCTGTCCCTCTGTCCTTCCCTCTCCTCTTTGATCCCCGCCATCCAACCTTGCTGGACCACGGACCGCGCTCCTTCTCGGAACGTGTCTGTTGAACGGCCCTGCATTTTGCCAGTGTGTGTGTGTGTGTGTGTGTGTGTGTGTGTGTGTGTGTGTGTGTGTGTGTGTGTGTGTGTGTGTGTGTGTGCGCGCGCGCGTATTATATGTAATTTTCTTGTTTTCTCGTGAACCAAAATTGTTTCAAAACGAAGTAATTACTGTTCCATTCATGTTAAGGTTCACAGTTATCTACTAGTATTTTGTATTTTTAACTAGAAAATTGTCAATAAATACTTACTTAGAGTGTGCGTGTGTGTGTGTGTGTGTGTGTGTGTGTGTGTGTGTGTGTGTGTGTGTGTGTGTGTGTGTGTGTGTGTGTGTGTGTGCTCGCGCATGTGCGTGTGAGCTTCTCAAATCATTTTCTGTTTTATGTCGTGAAACACAGAGGCGACAGTCGATAGAGAAGGAGTACAATAGATCACGCAGCACACTCACAACGCCTGTAGTGGAATGGATGAATATTTCACCTTTTTCCTCTCCTCTGTTCCAGTATTAATCTGATTTACTTAGCTCCGCCATTCTCGAAATCTTTTTATCTTCCTCTCTCGTGTTTGTCTTTGTCTTGCATCTCAGTTTCACCTCTCCGCTGGTTTTCTTCCTTCACAAGACTTCATTTTTTTTTATTATTTCGCTAAATTCTTTATTTGTATCCTCTCTCTCTCTCTCTCTCTCTCTCTCTCTCTCTCTCTCTCTCTCTCTCTCTCTCTCTCTCTCTCTCTCTCTCTCTCTCTCTCTCTCTCTCTCTCTCTCTCTCTCTCTCTCTCTCTCTCTCTCTCTCTCTCTCTCTCTCTCTCTCTCCACTTTATAATTCCTCCTGACTCTTCTCTCCCCTTCCCTTGTCTTTTCACGGTACTTTATATCACCAAGTTATCTTGAGGAGAATGCATGAGCGAACCTTCACTATGAGTCTCTGTGTTTGCCGGTCACTGTCACGTATACAGACTCTTTTGTGGTACGGCTTTGTGGCAGGAATAGTTAGCGCCTGTCAGTGCATCCAGTCCTATATTTGCCTTGCAGAATCGCGTAGGGGCAGTTAGATGTTATGATAGGTGCCTTGCTCATTAGAAGTCAAAGAGCCACGTGTGTGTATTCCTCAAGTTACTGTATGTCAAACTAGACTCAGGCTTGTGTTGTCATGCTTCGAACACACACACACACGCAGACACACACAAGCGCACGCACACACGCACACAATCTTTCTAACGTTCATCAGTTCTGCGGGGGAAGGTTACCTGAATTACTGATTAATTTTAGAGAATTTTTGCGTCCCCTTTTGTCACGTAAATTAATTCCTCTTAAAGGCGAAGGTGTGGAGTGTGTGTGTGTGTGTGAGAGAGAGAGAGAGAGAGAGAGAGAGAGAGAGAGAGAGAGAGAGAGAGAGAGAGAGAGAGAGAGAGAGAGAGAGAGAGAGAGAGATTAGCATTTCTCTCCTTTTACCTCTTCTTTGTCATTTAACATTTGCATATTTCTTTCTCTTTCCTCCTCCTCCTCCTCCTCCTCCTCCTCCTCCTCCTCCTCCTCCTCCTCCTCCTCCTCCTTGTTTCCCGGGCATTTCTTAACGTAGGCATGAAATTAATTAATTCTCATGAGTAGGAGCGCAAAGAGAAGAGAAGGAGGAAGAGAACAAAGAAAGGGAGTAAGAGGAAGGAGAGGGTGGTGGCGTGGAGAAGGTGGAGGAAGAGGAGGAGGAAGAGGAAGAGCAGGAAAAGGGAAGAAGAGAGTTGGATGATAAATATAAAGGGAAAAGGAGGAGGGGAGATGAGAAAGAAAAGAAGGGGAAGAGAAATGAAAAATAAGTAGAAGGAAGTGCAAAAGATAGAAAGAAAATAGGATGAAAAGAAAAAAGAAAGGAGAAGAAGAAGAATTGAAGATTTTGGGAATGAAAAGCAAATGTAAAAAAAGAAAATACATGAAGAACCATCAGCAGCAGACATGTTGGTCCTTAGTTTGTGTCTGTGGGGACTTCCTGTCAATCGTGCTTCGAGGAAAGGATGTCAAAGAAGAAGGGGAGGAAGGATGAAGGGAAAAGGAAGAGGAAGAGGAGGAGGAAGAAGAAAAAGAAGAGGAGGAGGAGGAAACAGGCGATCACCTTCAAATGAGTTTTCTCTCAGTTCAGGTTTGGTAGACCCGATCGATCCTCATGTCTTGCTCACACCTGTTTGTTGTGTGCTGCTGCTGCTGCTGTGTGTGTGTGTGTGTGTGTAATTCACTGTTTGATCTGCTGCAGTCTCTGACGAGACAGCCGAGACAGCCAGACGTTACCCTACGGAACGAGCTCAGAGCTCATTATTTCCGATCTTCGGATAGGTCTGAGACCAGGCACACACCACACACCGGGACAACAAGGTCACAACTCCTCGATTTACATCCCGTACCTACTCACTGCTAGGTGAACAGGGGCTACACGTGAAAGGAGACACACCCAAATATCTCCACCCGGCCGGGGAATCGAACCCTGGTCCTCTGGCTTGTGAAGCCAGCGCTCTAACCACTGAGCTACCGGGCCGTGTGTGTGTGTGTGTGTGTGTGTGTGTGTGTGTGTGTGTAATTCACTGTTTGATCTGCTGCAGTCTCTGACGAGACAGCCAGACTTTACCCTACGGAACGAGCTCAGAGCTCATTGTTTCCGATATTCGGATAGGCCTGAGACCAGGCACACACCACACACCGGGACAACAAGGTCACAACAACTCGATTTACATCCCGTACCTACTCACTGCTAGGTGAACAGGGGCTATACGTGAAAGGAGACACACCCAAATATCTCCACCCGGCCGGGGAATCGAACCCCGGTCATCTGGCTTGTGAAGCCAGCGCTCTAACCACTGAGCTACCGGGCCGTGTGTGTGTGTGTGTGTGTG
>NC_059289.1:10260925-10265925 GCF_017591435.1 Portunus trituberculatus | reverse complement strand
AGAGAGAGAGAGAGAGAGAGAGAGAGAGAGAGAGAAAGCAACTGCTCCAGACCCAGAAAATTTCATGTATGGATTTTCTTTGACCTACTTTTCATGTTTTTATTTTTGCTGTATATATTTACGTTTTCTCTTTATTCCCGTGTGTCTTGAGTGGCCAGCACCAGTGTGCCATCATCCCGCGGCCCCACCTTGGCATTTCCCATTACTGGCTCTCTTTGCGGTGTTTCCATGCAATTCCATCCCTCCCTCTGCCATTGCTACCTCTTGCTTCTTGCCTCCTCTTAACAGCATTACCTTTTCTTGGTTCTTGCTTCCTCTTATTATCTCCTTTTGCTCTTTTGAGTGTTATTAACTTCTTTTTCCATCTGCATGATTAATTTAATGTTTTCTACGTAACAAACCACATTAAAAAAATCTCTGAAGCTTTCTTTCCGAGCTTTGGTCTTTCCTGTGCTTCATCTGTTCAGATCAAAAGTTTAGCATCTCGCAAACAGCCTCGTGAGGCCAATGGAACTAGTGCTGTTTGTTCCTTTAATGCGTCTCTGTCTGCGCTCTGCCTTTCCTGCAAGGGTCGCGGGGTGGCACGGGAACACATCTCTTCTGCCACCTGGTTTGATGCACATGGTCGACTGTCGTGCTCTGTTCATTTAAAAGGAAGAAACATTGCTACATAGTGCCGCGCGTGGAAATGTTTGGTGTCACTCCGCCGCACTACAATGCTCCAGCCCGCCTGGTGCCCGCCCTCTGCCTGGCTGCCGTGGCTTCTTTTCCATGATAATGAATGGGTTGGAGCATAATTTCGAAAGACTCCACTGACAGCGAAATGAAGCATAAGATAATTCACCCCCTGCAGTTTAAATTGTTTAATGTTATAGAAATTAAGCAAGTATCATTGTTATTATTTAGAGGTCAAAGATTTAAACATTGCAAACACAACCGGCGTGTTTTAATAACCTGGAATGATACAGATGAGCGAAAAGGTGTCATTCGCATTTCATGACGGCTTTGTGCGCGACTTCTTCCACTTACTTCAGCAGACAAGAGCTGGGCTCCGCCGCTCAGCACAACGCCATCCGCCACCACTCCCTTCCCTCGGCGTTAACCAAGGAGGCAGAGCAGCGAGGCGTTTCCCAAGCTGTTACTATATACTGTATTATTATAGCAAATCGGTTTCGTATAGCCATCGTGCCACTCCCTCTTTTAAGATTACGTCGCAATTCTCATTATCCTTCATTTACTCCTTACACATGCAGACCATCACCTAAATATAGCATGCTGTACGTAGTAGTGTCTTGCCTCGCCTCGCCTCGCCTCGCCTCGCCTCGCCTTGCCTCGCCTCGCCTTGCCTCACCTTACCTTGCCTTGTCTTGTCTCTCTGTTTTTAATTACCTGACGGGCAGCTCACCACCAGGAAGTGTCCTTAATGCACAGTGTTAATTGCCAGGTGGGAGGATGCACGGAGGTCAACGGGCGGCGAGATCTTTCTTTCCTCCTTCACACTTGCCTGGTAAACCTTAATAAATGAGGACTGTATGTTTTCCTCGCCTCCTTTCCGGATCTAAATTAGATTATCAATGGTGCTAACTTCAGCATGGCTCGCGACACTAGACGGCGCCGAGTGTGCCTGTGTTCGAGGTGGCTACATCTCGGACAACATTTTTGCATACTTTTGACAATTTTGTGACTTAGTTATATTAAACACCAGTCTAGTTTAGCATAACATATAAGAGTACCGTCTGATGCTGCCTAGCGTTGTACATGTCACTTGAGAGCAGCACTCAGCAACGCAACGTGGCACAAAGAGCACCGTGTGTGATGTCACCAAACACTAAGTTCAGTAAAAACCTCATTGTGTGTCCGGTGTGTTCTCTTACTTACGCCCGAGTAAATCCATGGTACACTGTAAAGGAAAGCTGCACTGGATTGCTTAATTCTGGATCGATGTCCTGGATGACGCTGGGATTGTTAACTGTGTCTCTTAGCAACTTGTCCGTATTTCAAAATCTGCACTTGAAGAGGCGCGACTGAAACACAACATTGCATTGAGTCACTACGCACTTCAAACAACAGAGAGAGAGAGAGAGAGAGAGAGAGAGAGAGAGAGAGAGAGAGAGAGAGAGAGAGAGAGAGAGAGAGAGAGAGAGAGAGAGAGAGTGTGTGTAATAATAATAATAATAATAATAATAATAATAATAATAATAATAATAATAATAATAATAATAATATACGGTTTATTAATTTGGCAGTACAACAAAAAATTTACACTGAAAATGTACATTGGGGGGGGGCATTAAAACAATGAAATGCTCAACCTAACTATGGATCTAATTTAGCCAAGAATTTACTCATTTATTTATGGCTCGCACCATAGTGGGCACCGTGCTAAGGTGGTACCGGTCAGTGCGCGGTGCTCTTAAGGGCGCCACGCGATTCTGGTGTCGGGTGGCGCGGGCAGGGGGAGGAACGTCTTGGGGTAGCAGGTGGCGGAGACGTGGATGGTGCAGCAGCCCTTCCCCAAATTTTTCCAAGGCTTCCTGGTGTCTTGTAGCCAGCCTCGGCAGACTCAGGCAGGTCAGGGCGTCCTCGTAGGACCTGTAGGCAGGCCCAAGGATGACCCTGAACGCTTTCTTCTGAACCCTCTCCAGCTGTTGTCGTTGTGTGAGATATGTGTGTGTGTGTGTGTGAGTGTGAGTGTGAATGTGTGCGAGTGCGAGTGCGAGTGTGAGTGTGAGTGTGAGTGAGTGTGTGTGTGTGTGTGTGTGTGTGTGTGTGTGTGTGTGTGTGTGAAGAAGTAACACCATGATTATAATTCCTTTCTTCTGGCATCAATAATTTCAGTCAACCACTCAGCCAATCCTCGCCTCTCTCTCTCTCTCTCTCTCTCTCTCTCTCTCTCTCTCTCTCTCTCTCTCTCTCTCTCTCTCTCTCTCTCTCTCTCTCTCTCTCTCTCTCTCTCTCTCTCTCTCTCTCTCTCTCTCTCTCTCTCTCTCTCTCTCTCTCTCTCTCTCTCTCTCTCTCTCTCTCTCTCTCTCTCTCTCTCTCTCTTTTTTCCCCACTGCTAGCCTTACAGAATGTTGATGAGTCTGAGAAGCCTAACTCTTCTTTCCTGTCCTACCTTCACTAGTCACCAAATTACAGCCATCCGACTCGTATTCCCAGCTCGCTTCATTTAGTGTTCCCAGTGAGCGCATCAGTTGTCTCCTCATTACCTTTCTGCCCATAAAAAAAATGTGAGGGAGATTGTCTGTGAAAGAACAAAGAACAGTGTCTAATTTTCCTCGATGCTGTGAAGTTATATGTTGCTTTGTGTGTCTGTCTGTGTCTCTGTCTCTGTCTTTGTCTCTCTTTGTCTGTCTCTGTCTCTCTTGTTTCCCTGTATCTCGGTTTCTGTCTCTCTTTCTGTCTCTTGTCTCTGTCTGTCTGTCTGTCTGTCTGTCTGTCTGTCTGTCTGTCTGTCTGTCTGTCTGTCTGTCTCTCTCTGTCTGTCTGTCTGTCTGTCTGTCTCTCTGTCTCTCTGTCTGTCTCTCTCTCTCTCTCTCTCTCTCTCTCTCTCTCTCTCTCTCTCTCTCTCTCTCTCTCTCTCTCTCTCTCTCTCTCTCTCTCTCTCTCTCTCTCTCTCTCTCTCTCTCTCTCTCTCTCTCTCTCTCTCTCTCTCTCTCTCTCTCTCTCTCTCTCTCTCTCTCTCTCTGTGGCTTCAGTATTACCGGCAATGTATTACCAGGGATTACTGCAATACCCTCGCAGCACAATCCGTGGCTTTAGGTAATCCAGGCTCGTGTACATGTTTAAAATTTGCTCATCCATCGATTAACAAAGGCCAGAGTATGACAGTATATGACGGAATAATTCAATGATCTGGCTTATTTTTAATTTCTTCAGTCTCTTTAATTTGCTCGGCGACTTGCAGAGTGTTCCAGGTATACTCGTAAAAAAAAAGGAAAGAGCGTGGTGGGTGTTATATACAAGTATTGCATCACATTACTTTCGCCCGTATTCAGAAACGCCTTGCTCTTACCACGTTAGTTTTCCAGGGCCACCGAGACGACTAGTTGGGTTTTCAAGATAGTTTCTCCTTATAATAATTTAGAAATCTTGCCAGTAAATCAGTAGAACCATAGAAATACTCTTAATAACACGAAGCATCTTTAACTGGAGCCTTTGGAAAGGAGTGGTGGTGAGAGAGCAAAGCGTTTCAGAATACAGTCTTAACGTTATAAGGAGGTTTCCGCCGAGTGCAAGAGACGACGAGAATGTTAAGAACGTCATCTCATATTCATTCAGAGCCTTCGCAGCCACTCTTTACTGTGCTTCTTTGAGGAATGTACACACACACACACACACACACACACACACACACACACACACACACACACACACACACACACACACACACACTCTCTCTCTCTCTCTCTCTCTCTCTCTCTCTCTCTCTCTCTCTCTCTCGAGAGAGAGAGAGAGAGAGAGAGAGAGAGAGAGAGAGAGAGAGAGAGAGAGAGAGACAGACAGACAGACAGACAGACACAAACAGACAAAACCAGATTGGGAAGGATACAGTAGCGGCATCAGCGACCACTGTTCTCTCGTTACTGTGGAGTGAGGTGTCTTTCAGTGGTTCGAGTGTCATGGCCTCCCTTCCTGCTCTTGCTCCTCCTGTTTTACTTTATAGAATCTGTTGTTGTAGTTTAGCCAAATAGACGGTTTTAATTTTTTTATTTATACCATGTGGGCTTTTCACGGGAATTTATGGGCTAAAGAGGATACTTTTTGGGGTACCTCCTATCTCAAAGCCCACCCGCAAGGAAACCGTTGCCCCGAGTGAGGAAGCCCAGCTTACACTCGGATCGTGGACAGGATTCAAACCCGTGCGCTTGGAGACCCCTCGGACCCCAAAGCACGCATGGTTCCACTGTACCACGGCGGCCTTATTTATTATTGTACGTAATTGAATCCAGTAATGTTGGTTTTTAATTTTCTCTTTATATTTCTAAGGATCCTCTTTT
>NC_059289.1:10250925-10255925 GCF_017591435.1 Portunus trituberculatus | reverse complement strand
TGCAACACGTGAAAGATGCCAGCCAGAAGCACAAAGGGGGAAGACAGCAAAAACGCCTGGTGGAAAAAAAATCTGAAATGAACGCCAATTTAGTCCCGGATATGCACCAATGTTCCTCTCTTTACAGCAGTTCGAGTCGTGGATGGAAAAACAGAAACTGGCAGAGAGTTCGAGAGTTTGCCAGTGAAAGGAATGAAAGAGAGGAGGTACCATTAGCCTTAGTGAAATGGGCGGCAAAGGGGCGAGAGTAAGTAGAAAATCTGGTGCAGCGAGGCGCTTCCCTGCCCTGAAATCGACGGATATGAACGACGCACGCAAGCGCCCCAGAGTTTAATAACCTGATGAATATCCATGAACCCAATTTACATATATATTAGCACTCCAATCACAGAGAGAGAAACTCGTAAGGCGAAGTTGAACCCGCCCGTCACTACGAGCCGATGGAATGATAGAAGATCAACCAAAAAGACGACGACGACGACGACGACGACTACGACTACGACTACGACTACGACTACGACTACTACTACTACTACTACTACTGTTACGCTCCTGCAACTACTGCTACTACTACTGTTACGTTCCTGCAATTACTACTACTACTACTACTACTACTACTACTCTCTCTCTCTCTCTCTCTCTCTCTCTCTCTCTCTCTCTCTCTCTCTCTCTCTCTCTCTCTCTCTCTCTCTCTCTCTCTCTCTCTCTCTCTCTCTCTCTCTCTGACACAAGTTTAATTTAATTTCGTTTTTTCATATTCAGAGACGCATTCCATTCCCTGCCCTACTGTGAATCTGCATCCAAGAGCACCGTTGCAGTGGCGGCGGCGCCTCTATTCACTGTTCCTCTCTTTCCTTTGTGCAGAGACCAGCAAGAGCAAAAGTCCAGTGTCACCTGCAAATGCTCGGCCGCAGCCACACAGCGGGAATATTAGCTGAGGCAATATTGGGCTAAGTAGAAACATTTCTCTCATTGCGCGTCCTCCAGTGAGCGGTTAGAGTGGCAATAACGTCTCTCTTTATCGTTCTTGGTTTCCAAAGGCTTCACTCTCCCCAAAAAGAACTTCGAAATACAGATAAAGAATGCGATGTAATTACACGCTTGTCGACCCTGCGTGCGCTGCGAACGGGAGATCCCTTCTGTGGTCCTGAGCTTGATACTTTGAAACGCTTTGGCTTCCCACGTGGACTATCTGTTGGTGGCCGCAGGATCACTGGTCTGGTTTTCAGCTTCTCATGGTTTCCTAACGATCATGCAGTCTTCTTAAAATTATCCCAAGAATCTCGCTGCGTAGATTCCGGTAAATTTAAGGAAAATATTCCAATGTTCTGTTAAAACTACTACTTCACAAGTCTCATAAAGTATCACTACTTATAAGTAAGAACGTTCCTTCTTAATGTTAGAATAACTTCCACCTAGAATATTACGAGGCTGACTCAAACAACTTTTAATAGGTGGTGAAACGCTGGTGAAAACCATCCCTGAAGTACGCCAGTCGTAATGTGCCGCAGTGAGTACGATCACTTTGAATGGCAAACATCGTTCTTCTTGCCATAGCATTAGCCGGAATCTTCCTTCCAAATCTTGTGTATCCATTTGACTGCTAATATTGTGCGACACTTCAACCCCTTCAGTATTAGAATTTTTATCATTGGTGTGATTAGACGATTTTATTGGCATTAGGGAGGGTTTATGGAGGTCAGAAGATTAATGGCTAGAGTTTTCACTGTTTAATCCCTCACATAAGTTTCTGAATCTCTATAAAATCCTCATTTAGTAATCAGAATGAATACGGAAACGCGTCATAGTGCTGAAGGGGTTAAGGACATCGAGGCGAGAAGGAGGACACCGCGGCGCACTAGGCCTGAGGCGGCGCCAAAATTTGCGTGTCGGGTGAAGGACGAATTCATTTGAGGGACGATTTGCTGCTTCACGGGTGGACGCCTCGTGGGCCCCGCGGCACTATCGGGAAAGTCATCACTGCAATTTTCTCCCTCTAAAAAGAAAGAAAAAAAATGGAGAGAGAAAAACTGCAGTGTTGGGAGGAAAGGAGGATAAAAAAGACCCGATAATTTTCATGAAGAGCCGCCTTTATATTTCACAAACTTTCCTAATGAGACTTTGATGGACGCGAGCCCCACAAGGCCTAAATAAAGCCTTCAACAGCAGTCTTTACCTTAAACCCCGCGACATCTCTATCCAACCTGCCTACCCAGCCGCCCCCCCCCCACACACACACACCTAGCTAAATATGAAAGAACTGTTTAAACAAGGTGAATAACTAAAAAATTGAGAGAGAGAGAGAGAGAGAGAGAGAGAGAGAGAGAGAGAGAGAGAGAGAGAGAGAGAGAGAGAGAGAGAGAGAGAGAGAGAGAGAGAGAGAGAGAGAGAGAGAGAGAAAATGAGAGAGGAAGAAAGGAAGGGAGTGGGGAAACATTTCAAACAAGGTAAAGGTAGGAAGTAAATTATAGAGTTCAAGGAAGAGCTCAAAGACGTAATGGAACCACAAAGAAAAGGGAAAAGAAACTCGCTGAAAGAGACTTGGTTTGGATATCACGGTACGAAGAAGACACACAAAAACACGATTACAGTGTGTGTGTGTGTGTGTGTGTGTGTGTGTGTGTGTGTGTGTGTGTGTGTGTGTGTGTGTGTGTGTGTGTGTGTTTTAATATATTAAAAGAAAAAGAAACCGCTAGGAAGTAACATAAGAGGAGGAGGAAGACAAACAAGAGCAAAGGAGAGAGAGAGAGAGAGAGAGAGAGAGAGAGAGAGAGAGAGAGAGAGAGAGAGAGAGAGAGAGAGAGAGAGAGAGAGAGAGAGAGAGAGAGAGAGAGAGAGAGAGAGAGAGAGAGAGAGAGAGAGAGAGAGAGAGAGAGAGAGAGAGAGAGAGAGAGAGAGAGAGAGAGAGAGAGAGGTAAATATGAGGAAGGTTTACTAATTGGAGGAGGGACGTGGAAAATTTTAAGATGTGATATTATTAGACACGAAACGAGAAATGAGAAAAACTACACGAGAAAAATCTGAAACACCCTCCATTTCTCTCATTTTTCCTTCTCCTTCTCGCTTCTTAACTCTTCACTTCTCTTCCCTCATCTGCCTGCATGAGCTTCCAATCTTTTCCTTTCCTCCCTTACCAATTATTTTCACTTCTATTTTCCTTCGTATGGTTGTTCTTATCTTCCTTCTCATTCTCCTCTTCCTCGTTACTCATTCCTCCATGTTTGCCCTTCTCTCTTCGTATTAAAAGAACCTAAAACGCACAGAAAAGTCAGAAAAATCAACCAAAGCAGTGTTGTGAAATTCAAAGACTATACGCAAACTGCTTAAATATAAAATCAAAGCTAATGAGGCTCTTTTTCCCTTGATTTTCACTATAAAGCAGTTCATTAGTCCGTATATTTACTTCCAGATATCAAAACCACCACACACCACGGCGTGCTACCCGACGTCTTCCAGTGGTGCGATCCCGTCCGTCAGGGGAGGCTAGAAATGAGCTCACGACTCCTCAAAAGAATCTCCTCCGCCATCCCTAATGCGAGCAGCGGCGGAGAGGAATAAAGATGGGAAGGAGATGATAAATGTGAGGAAATCAGCAACGAAGGAGAGGAAATAAAGATTAAGGGAGTGTGGTAAAAGTAAGGCAAAGATACCGGTAAGAGAGAGAGAGAGAGAGAGAGAGAGAGAGAGAGAGAGAGAGAGAGAGAGAGAGAGAGAGAGAGAGAGAGAGAGAGAGAGAGAGAGAGAGAGAGAGAATATAATTAGATTAATCAATCAGTTACTGGATTATTAAGTTGGTCAGTCAGTTCGTTCCATACTCACTCACTCACTCACACTCACTCACTCACTCACTCACACACACACACACACACACACACACACACACACACACACACACACACACACACACACACACACACACACACACACACACACACACACACACACACACACACACACACACACACACACACACACACACACACACACACACACACACACACACACACACACACACACACACACACACACACACACACACACACACACACACACACACACACACACACACACACAGTGTGTGTGTGTGTGTGTGTGTGTGTGTGTGTGTGTGTGTGTGTGTGTGTGTGTGAGTGAGTGAGTATGGAACGAACTGACTGACCAACTTAATAATCCAGTAACTGATTGATTTATCTAATTATATATTTTTTCTCTTGTCTTCTCTCAAACCAGTACAGGAGAAAAAAAACATCTCAATACCTCAGTTTATTTGATATATAGTTTATTTCTATTTAGTGTGAATCGATTGTTGTATGTATCGATATTTTGCATCAATCCTTTGCACTGATTATTTGTTTGTCTTACGAAGTCATTTTGTAATATTAAACATTGACAATGGTAAATTATATCGTACATTGATATTTAAGACTAGTTTACCAAATGTTAGGAACAGGAAACATTATATAACTGATTACATTTGTTATAATCTATATACAACTGATTTGTATAATTAGATCCACATTTTTTTCTAGGTTGAAAGTATCAGCAAGGTAGTGGTGGTGAGCACAGGAAAGAAGAGATGATAAGTTTGAGAACATAAGATGGATCGAAGAAATGAGTAAGTGAACATCAGGATTTAACAGACAAGTTTTTTTTTTATTTTCCTTGTCTTGATCTGCTGAAGCTCAAATGTAGTACTAATTGGCATCAAATCAGCTATTACAGTGATATAGTAGATACGTCATTAGTACATAATCACTTCTTCGCTTTTTTATGTAAGAGAGAGAACTGCCAAGGGCAACAAATATTAGGAAAAAAAGTGCCACTGGAACTGAAGTTTCCCTAAAAGATCTCAAAGAATCGGCCTAAAGCCTGGGACAAATGTCTTACCACCTCTCTCTCTTAAAAGAAGTCAAATGGAAGGAAATACAAAAACAGGTGGAGAGTTCAGAGTTTACCATTGGAAGGTATGAATGATTGAGAATATTGGTTAACACTTGTAT
>NC_059289.1:10205925-10245925 GCF_017591435.1 Portunus trituberculatus | reverse complement strand
TTTAAAGAATTCATTTAAAGGGGAAAAAAGTGTAATAATGCAAGGTTTTTATACATGAGAGAGAGAGAGAGAGAGAGAGAGAGAGAGAGAGAGAGAGAGAGAGAGAGAGAGAGAGAGAGAGAGAGAGAGAGAGAGAGAGAGAGAGAGAGAAAGAGAGAAGAGAGAGAGAGAGAGAGAGAGAGAGAGAGAGAGAGAGAGAGAGAGAGAGAGAGAGAGGAGAGAGAGAGAGAGAGAGAGAGAGAGAGAGAGAGAGAGAGAGAGAGAGAGAGAGAGAGAGAGAGAGAGAGAGAGAGAGAAATAAAGCTAAATGCAAGAATCAAACTTGTAAAGGAAGTTAAGAGAAAGTGGGAAGGAAGGAAAAGGAAAGTGAAGAGAAGGGAGAGAGAGAGAGAGAGAGAGAGAGAGAGAGAGAGAGAGAGAGAGAGAGAGAGAGAGAGAGAGAGAGAGAGAGAGAGAGAGAGAGAGAGAGAGAGAGAGAGAGAGAGAGAGAGAGAGAGAAGTGAAGGAGAGACACAAAGAGAGAGACAGAGAGAGAGAGAGAAGAGAGAGAGAGAGACAGAAAAGAGAGAGAGAGAGAGAGAGAGAGAGAGAGAGAGAGAGAGAGAGAGAGAGAGAGAGAGAGAGAGAGAGAGAGAGAGAGAGAGAGAGAGAGAGAGAGAGAGAGAGAGAAAAGAAAATAGCTGTAAAGATGAAGGGAGGGAGAAGATGGAAGAGAAAAGAAGGATAGACACAAAGGCAGAAAAATAAAGAACACAAAGAAGAAACCAATAATAAAAACAGAAAAGAAGGAGAGGAGAGAGTGAGAAATGAAAGTAGCTGTAAGGATGAAGGGAGAGAAGAGAGAAAGGAAGAAAATGAAGTAAAAATCAATTAATAGAAAGAGACTGGGACTAATAAATAGCAAAGATGACGAATGGAAACCGAGGAGAAAGAAAATGTAATGGAAAAAAAACAGAGGAAATAATGGCTTCATGAATAAATGGATGCAATGAATGGTTAATTAGCAGTGAGTAAATAGGAAAGGAGCCAAGTATTGCAATGAACCCCTCCAGTGTGTAAATATATGGAACTGTCTGGTATGGCCCTTTAGCGCTCTCTCTCTCTCTCTCTCTCTCTCTCTCTCTCTCTCTCTCTCTCTCTCTCTCTCTCTCTCTCTCTCTCTCTCTCTCTCTCTCTCTCTCTCTCTCTCTCTCTCTCTCTCTCTCTCTCTCTCTCTCTCTCTCTCTCTCTCTCTCTCTCTCTCTCTCTCTCTCTCTCTCTCTCTCTCTCTCTCTCTCTCTCTCTCTCTCTCTCTCTCTCTCTCTCTCTCTCTCTCTCTCTCTCTCTCTCTCTCTCTCTCTCTCTCTCTCTCTCTCTCTCTCTCTCTCTCCTCTTTCCTTCACTCTTCCTATTCTATCTCTACAGTAACTCATGTTAATTTCACAGCTACAGTGTCTCCAGCCACAACCTTCCAAGAGTCTCATGTTAATTTTAGAGCCTTTGACTACCTCCTGACTTGTGACTTTTGACTTGTGACTTTTAGAAGACTCACCATATTAGCGCTCAGCCGGCTTTGAATGTGATGGCTGGTTGGCTGGTGGGTTGGTTGGCTGGTGGGCTGGTTGGATGGTGAAGTGGTGGACTGGTAGGAGGGAAAGAGATATTGAAATGAGTTACTAATCCTCTCAGTTTTGTATAGGCAATATTTATCCTTAGATAAAATAAATCCTGAGTTTATTATCCTTCATTACGGCCATTTCCAGACATTATATTGACTAGAAATCGTAAAATATATAGCTGTAATTCTATTGTCCTCCTCGCCAGTGCTGGTAAAGTCTCTGTACCGCGCCTCTAGTGCTGTGAATAATTGCATCTCGCACTGAAAGGGTTAATCGCTACACGCTTCTCCTTGACCTAAATTCCTGGACAACGGAGGCAACGACGCGACGCCTTCGACAATGTCACCTTGAAGATAAAGCCATTAGCACTTAATATTCCTGCCGACGAGAGTGGCTGGGCTTGGCGGTCGAGCAGGGCGTCGGTGGCGGCAGTAGAGGCGGGAGCGAGAACATAGGAGTGAATTCACTATAATGAGAGGCCGGAATCTAACAAGCTATTTGGCAACAGTTGGCGCCGATAGAACCGTAACATAAATCCCAAGAGTCGTGCCGTTTAGCTTCGGCAATAATCGTGATACGTTCTGAGCTGCTCTTTGCCCTCTGTGCTCCCGGTGGCTGCACAGGGCACTTCCACCTACATGAACCCTTAAAGGACGGGGAGGAGGAGTCCCGTGCATAACGCTTGGCTGCTGCACTCAATATTTCAGTCTCTATGTATTTGTGAAGGACGATGCATGCTGTGATGAACCTTATTTACAACAGGCGGCGCATGTAGGTGGCGACTTTCCAGCCAGTGATGAAAGAGAGGAAGTTGATTGCAGATAAGTTTTAAAATAACACTTATTCAAATGCTGTCGTCAATGCAGGTGTGAAGTAATAATTACTGAAGATTATAGATTGAAAATTCATAAATAGAAGATTATTCCTCAAGTCTTATATATATATATATATATATATATATATATATATATATATATATATATATATATATATATATATATATATATACACACACACACACTTTGACGAAATCAATAACATATTTGATGGATGGGAAGAGAGAGAGAGAGAGAGAGAGAGAGAGAGAGAGAGAGAGAGAGAGAGAGAGAGAGAGAGAGAGAGAGAGAGAGAGAGAGAGAGAGAGAGAGAGAGAGAGAGAGAGAGAGAGAGAGCAGTTACATAGAACTGGAGTGAATAAAAAAAAGGAAGGAGGGAGGATTCAAGCGGGGAGCGAGAGGCAGCGAGGCAGAGACAGTGTGCAGGGCCAAAGCCACGCGAGGGAGCAATGCTAAGCCGGAGACAGCGGGAAGGGGAGAGAGCAGGTTAAAGTTGAGGTGGGGCGCCGGGCTGCTGTGAAGGACGAGGTGCAGTGTTTTAGAGTGACGGGCGATCAGCAGCGGGAATCGAGCATCAGGTCAGGAACACGGCATCACGAAAGGAGAAGACTAGCACGGGAAGTTTAGTGCTCATGTTCTGTAATGCGAAGAGGTCTTTGTCTTGGCGGGAAGATATTCAGTAATATGGAAAGTCAATAGCCCAGATGCAGAATTGAGAAGAGGTCTTAAGTGCAGTGAGAAACAATGCAACCATTTGAGAAAGGTTAATGCACGTGTAGTAATGTGAAGAGGAGGGGTTAAAACAGGAAGGTAAGGTACAGTAAGGTGAAGTAAAGCAAGACAAGAGAAGATAGGGAAAGGTAGGGTCAGGTAAGGTTGAAATGAAGTAAAGTAAGGTAAGATAAAGTTAGGTAATGTAAGGCAAGATAAGATGAAGCAACGTAAGGTAAGGCATGGTAAGATGAAGTAAAGCAAGACAAGGCTACGTAGATAAGGTAAGTACTTCTATTGCATCATTTTCAAAAACAAAATTGATAAATATTTAAAGAATAACTCCCAACAAGCTCTCTTCTTGTCCGAATAATTAAACATGATATTAGTTTAACAATTATTTTGTGTAACTTTTTTTCTTGATAGATATGTAAAGTTCACCGTAGGGTGAATAATAGAATCTGCTTTCATTCTTTCCTGTGAAAATTCCATGTCAGATTTTCCATACTGCATGGTACTTTTCCAAACTATTTTCCATGCCAGCGTAAGCTGGAGGGAGTTGTGGGTGGGGAGGAGTCTTCTCCTGTACTGTCCTGTCTCTCTTATCTGTAACCAGTTAGAAGTAGATACCAAACAGCCTCGAAAAGACCAAGAGGTCTGTTGCTGTTTGGCTTCCCTTTGTATTCCTTTGTAAGGTAGGGTCAGGTAAGGTTGAAATGAAGTAAAGTATGGTAAGGTAAAGTTAGGTAATCTAAGGCAAGGTAAGATGAAGCAACGTAAGGTAAGGTATAGTAAAGTGAAGAGAAGATAAGGTAAGGTAGTGTGAGATAAGCTTATACAAAGTAAGGTGAAGTAAAGTAAGGCAAAGTTAGGTAATGTACGGCTAGGTTCTGTGAAGCAAGATAAGATAAGGTAAGGTAAGGTAAGGTGGGCAAGGTACATACATAGTGACTAGAAAAGATCGCATTTGGAACAGTAACTTATGTAACTATTTGGAAATGTCAGAGTTGGTGTGTAATTATGTGGAGAGGTCAGACAGAGGTGGAGCGAAGAGGAATGCTGCTGTTTTAAGGGGAAAGCTCACAACTAATGCAGAGCGACGTTAAAATGGCTAGACATGACGTGGGGCGTTGCGAAAAAGTCGTAGAAATGTGTCAGCGACGATGGGTAGGTCAGTCACTTCTGCAATCTAGTTATTGAGAGATTAGAAGCAAAGGAAACAAAGCAAGAGGAAAACTTTAGAGACGAAACAGACAGGCAACAAAAGAGAGAAAAGGAAAACAATGAAGGTTAACTGAAGAGAAAAAACAAAGATATGTAGACAGAAAAGCAAACGTCAAAACAAAACGTGGTAAAAACAAGGATAGAGTGGAAAAAATAAAACAGCAGTGAGAGAAAGAGAAAAATAGAATAGCAAAAGGAAGATGTCAGGAAGAAGACAGACAGACAAAGAGTAAAAGGGAGGGCAGAGCAACACGTCTCAGGAATTCACAGGACACAAAACAAAGAATCAGACTTGCTCTTTTCTCGTCCCATGACCCGGAGTTTTCCTTTCCCTCTACGTGCAAAGGAGGCCGAGGCAGGTCAGGGGCAATGGAAACTGAAAAAGAATAGCTTGATTGCTACCCGGTAAAAGAAAAAAGGATAGTAGTAAAGGGTTTAGTCGCACTGGCCAGTTCAGCGTCGGTGTCATAATGCAATTCGCTTAAAATAGTCGAGGCTAAAAAAAAAAAAAAAAAAAAAATAAAATATAGATCTGAGCTTACAAATAAAGAGACGAAAAAAATAATAAAAATACCAGTTTGATTCACACATTACTAAGATGAACGTAATACGTATTAAAAAAAAAAAAATTCTTGTGCAGCAACGTTCAAGAATTTCAGGCGAACTTTTAGAAACTGATTAAAGGAAAAGAAATGTGGATTCCTTACTATAATGACTTCAGAGAGAGAGAGAGAGAGAGAGAGAGAGAGAGAGAGAGAGAGAGAGAGAGAGAGAGAGAGAGAGAGAGAGAGAGAGAGAGAGAGAGAGAGAGAGAGAGAGAGAGAGAGAGAGAGAGAGAGAGAGAGAGAGAGAGAGAGAGAGAGAGAGAAAGGGAAGAAAGACGGAAAGGAGATTAATGGCAAAAAAAGTTACAAAGGGAAAGAATAAGAAATGAGCGATAAAGGGGAACAAGACAAATAGAGAAAGAAGGAAGAAAAGAAACTGAGCACGAACAGGAGATAAAGCAACAACATAAAAGCAAAACAGGGTAAATACACACACACACACAGCACACGCACACGCGCGAGAGAGAGAGAGAGAGAGAGAGAGAGAGAGAGAGAGAGAGAGAGAGAGAGAGAGAGAGAGAGAGAGAGAGAGAGAGAGAGAGAGAGAGAGAGAGAGAGAGAGAGAGAGAGAGAGAGAGAGAGAGAGAGAGAGAGAGAGAGAGAGAGAGAGAATTATGAGCAACAAACATTAAGTAGATATACAATCAACTTAATTTTTTTTTTCGTTTTTCCTTGCTATCCTCCTTTATGGCACCAACAAAAAAAAAAATCCGTGCCATTTTCAATAACCTAAGGCATAAAAAAGCTGCGCCATTAAAAGTAAGTGCAAGTAAACATTAAAATTATAACGCTAATGGGGACTATGTCAGACTGAAAGGTGTTGGTGCTAATGAGAGGCGGCGTCCAGGTAAGGCAGCCGAGGGGAGCGAGGGAAGCGGGCGGTGGACGGTAGTACAGTCACGCAGTCAGCGGCGGGTGTTGGTGGTGGAGTGACGCACACCGCAGACAGGCACTGGCATAGCAGCTGCCGACGCGCTCCCCGTGCTTCTCGCTGGCGCTGGTGGCCTTCAGTAGTGAGTCGTAGCGAGGAAGAGTGAGTTAGGGACCGTAAAGAAGGCGGACAAACTTACTGACACCTCGCCATTACTTAGAGAATGCCGTAGTGTTTGTCTGTGAGAGAAGTGAGTTAGTTATCGGCAGAGAGAACGCGGACTCGACATTACTTTAGTAGTAACTTTTTTCAACTAAAAAACGAAGCTGCGCAGTGTTCGACCTAGTGAGGAGTGAGTTAGTAATCGACAAGGCAAACATAGAAGCGATATTACTTTTGCACAACACTCAATTTTCCAACGCAGTAAAACGAAGCTATGGGATATTTGCCGTGGAAAGGAAAAGTTAGTTACGTGTAAAAACAAATACACAGACAAACTCATACGTTTATTTTCTCAATGTTCTTTTTTTTTAATGGAAACTGAAATTCAATGACTGAATTCTTTGCATGACAAGAGCGAGGGCGAGAGCGTCTAGTATTTGAAGTGCAAGTATTCAGACGCGCTGCTAGTGAGTGACTGCGAGCGTGGACGGTGGTGAAGGGTGGAGGGCGGATTCCAGTGAGCAGTGAGTGGCCTGGCGGTGTGAAGTCATCCCTGCCCTCAAGACTCCAGGAACTAAACACATCTCTCAGAAAGAATTACTGACTCTCAACGAAAGCAATGTGATGGAGAGAAGAAACTGAGAACCAGATGCACTATATTTTCAGCCATCACGTTTATATTCTTTCCCAGGGCAGTGAACTAATTAAGCAATGTAGCAGCTTTTAAAATCATACCAATTACTCACAATCTTTTCATTCCTTTTCTTCTCGTCACAGTCCAATAGTGAATGTTTAGTAAATTCATAACACACACATTCATTAAGGGATCGCTTTCGTCATCCAATCACCGAGTTGAGTCAGGGTTCGTCCCAGGACTCGCTTTCACTAATAAGGTACGATTCCCACTGAGGCCTCCAGGCACCAGAAGGGCTGGCCTCTCCTCTCCCTCTCCCTCTCCCTCTCCATCTCCCTCTCCCTCTCCCTCTCCTACTCCCTCTCCCTTCCCTCATCTCCCTCAGGCTGGAATAATTGAGTGATGAACGGCAGTGGGGGGAATAGATAAAAGAAAAAAAAGGTGGGGAAGTGAGTGTGAAGGACAGGGAGAAGAGATGGAAATCAGATATGGATGGAAGGAAAAAAATAGGGGGAAGAAGAGGGAGGTGAGCAATGACGAGGAAGGGAATGCAAAGGAGACAGGGAAGAGATAGAGAACAGATAGGAAAGGAAAAAGAGGGAAAGGAAGAGAAGATAGGGATGGAAGAGTGAAATGGAGAGAGCAAGAAGGAAAAAAAAGGAAATTAAAATAAGTAAGGATAGGAAAGGAAGGATCGAGGAGGAAGAGGGGCAGATCATCTTTAATCTATCGTTAAATATTTTATTATTTATCTAATAAGCAAGCGCCGACATAATCGCATGGGCTCTCCATCTGACAGTAATATTTTTCGCTAACGACACTTGTGATGGATTACACGTATCTGTGTATTAAGTGAAGGATTACACTTGTTGTGATCGTATTAGCAAATTTGTTAGTATGATCATAACACGTGATTAAGCGTGAGTGTGTCTGCCCACCTGTCCGTCTGTCTGTCTCTCTTATGTCTCTATGTGTCTGTCTGTCTCTGTCCGTCTCTCTCTCTCTCTCTCTCTCTCTCTCTCTCTCTCTCTCTCTCTCTCTCTCTCTCTCTCTCTCTCTCTCTCTCTCTCTCTCTCTCTCTCTCTCTCTCTCTCTCTCTCTCTCTCTCTCTCTCTCTCTCTCTCTCTCTCTCTCTCTCTCTCTCTCTCTCTCTCTCTCTCTCTCTGCCTCGCTTGACTCACTAATGAACACCTGCCCTCCTCACATAAAAACATCTCATCACCACCAAAACAAGCTCCTGCGAACACTCCACCTCTCAGTACACACATTTACACACACAGTTACCGCCGGAATATACTGATGGAAACTCTCACACTGTTTTCATATACTGTTGTCATTTTTCTTCATTTCTCTCCTCGTCCGCACTGAAAACTCAACACTGAATGCTTTATTTTCTACACTCATCTCCGCTCTTCTTGTCCAGTAAAAAACTGAATGAAAAACATGTTTGCTTTGTACATTCATTCTTTTTTTCTATATGTTCGCCTCTGTGATTTTTTTTCTTCCATCTGACGCCAGCTGAGCAAGGCTAATACAGCAGTAATACGAAAAACAAGACATAACTTTATCTCTTTTACGTAAGCACAGGCAAGTTTACACGGTTAATTCTGCTGCGCGTCTTGTTGGGCATGAAATCTCATCATATCCTGTTGCTCTCTTATTCTTCCTCCTCGTATATTTGCGTGATCTCCGGCGTCTGCTCTTGCATATATGAAGGAAAAGGGAAACTCCTGCATACACGAAGGGAGCGCGGAAAGTTACTCTCACGTACACGAAAGGAAAGGGGACGTTATACTCTCGCACGCACAAAGGAAAGGGAAAGATACTCGGCTCTCACATACAAGAAGGAAAAGTGGAAAAAGAAAATTATTCTTTCATAGACAAAAATCATATTTTCTCTTCCTCAAAATAATCGTGGAAAAATTTGCTTGGATACACGAACGAAAAAGGAAAGAGAGAAGAGAAACAAATGTAGTTATAAAATTGGATGGACACAAATTCTTAATGAACGTAATTACTAAAAGTTAATCTCATGAAAATATTCTCCTAAATTCAGGATAAAAGAAGATGACATGGTCTGTGGAGCCAGAGGTAATGTGTGTGTGTGTGTGTGTGTGTGTGTGTGTGTGTGTGTGTGTGTGTGTGTGTGTGTGTGTGTGTGTGTGTGTGTGTGTGTGTGTGTGTGTGTGTGTGTGTTGAAAGATAGGTTGAAAGGTTCGTAGGTAGATAGAGAGATAGATAAAGAGATAGACAGATAGATAGATAGATAGACAGATAGATAGATATATAGATAGATAAATAGATAAATAGATACCAGATGATAAAGACGGTAGACAGAAAGAAAGACTGACATACAAATTCCAAACACACACACACACACACACACACACACACACACACACACACACACACACACACACACACACACACACACACACACACAAAGTTGATAACCAGAATGACAGCGACGACAATGGTAAAGTGGCGGTGACTCTTGTTGTGGTGTTGGTGGTGATGGTGATGGTGATGGCGGTGGTGATGATGATGATGGTAAGTGAAGTGACTAATGCACTGTGGACACCGACACAGCCCCCACAAACCCCGGCAAGTGTCTGTCTTACTCCATTAGCGTGCCGTGTCTCTAAAGGGGAAGTTTTTCTTGCTCTGCTTTCCTAATGTTGACTTGGCGTGCAGGTGACCGAGCTCCCTCCCTAACACTCCTTTTCCCTCTTTTCCTTTTCTCTTTCTCCCTTTCCTCGCTTTTCTCCTTTATCTTTCCCTTTCTCCCTCATTCCTCGCTTTTCTCCTTTATCTCTACCTTCTTATTTCTCTTCTCTCTACCATCGTGCAAGTGACCGAGCTCCCTCCCTAACACTCCTTTTCATTCTCTTCCTTCTATCCCTTTCTCCCTTTTCTCGCTTCTCTCCTTTATTTCTCCCTTTCTATTTCTCTCCTTTCATCCACCGTCTCTCTATTTTCTTCCACTCTCTTCCTTTCTTCTTTTCATCACCTTTTCTACCTCCTTTCCTCTCTCGATCCTTCTTCCCGCTGACAACTACTCGTACGTTATGACCTTAGCGTTATTTAAATCATTTAGGGTAAAAATGATAAAAGTGATATATTTTTACATTCATTATTGAAGGAGTGGGAATTAACTTGTCTATCAACTTGTTTTTTGCCGAAAGATTAATTGGTTTATTTATAGAATCTCGATCATATGTTTTTGGTGTGTGTGTGTGTGTGTGTGTGTGTGTGTGTGTGTGTGTGTGTGTGTGTGTGTGTGTGCGTGCGCGTGCGTGTGTGTGTGTGTGTGTGTGTGTCAGCCATGAACGTATACCGCGTAGTTATTCTTTGTTTCTATTTCTCCTTTTTCTTTTAATTATTTCCCTCTGTATCGTCAGTCACTGAAGTCACGGCCGCGCACTGCATAACCCCTCACTGCTTTTACCGACACTACAAAATATTCATTTTTATATCTCAGAGTAACACACACACAAAAAAAAAATTCCTTTGCACTTTAGCATATTCGTTGCCTGGAGTTGATGGAGCGACATTGCATTTTTAAGTTTCTCCTTTGATCAATGTTTAAATTTTTAGTGCTCTTGTGATTTAACTCCTGAAAAGTGACGGGGGATTGAGAGAGAGAGAGAGAGAGAGAGAGAGAGAGAGAGAGAGAGAGAGAGAGAGAGAGAGAGAGAGAGAGAGAGAGAGAGAGAGAGAGAGAGAGAGAGAGAGAGAGAGAGAGAGAGAGAGAGAGAGAGAGAGAGAGAGAGAGAGAGAGAGAGAGAGACAGACAGACAGAGAGACAGACAGACAGAGACAGACAGACAGACAGACACAGACAGACAGACAGACAGACACAGACAGACAGACAGACTGACACGGGCAGATAGGAAGACAGAGACACAGACAGAAAGAGAGAGACAGAAACAAAGAGACAGATAGAGAATATTAGACTTACAAAAGAAGAACACCCACAATATTTCTCCGATCTATACAATAACGGTTCTATCTTTGGCGTAATGGGGAAGACTCCGTGTGTTGGAAGTGGTTGTGTGTGAAGACGATGCCCAAGTGGTCTCCTCTTTACTGCCTGTGTTTCTCTTGTCTTCCATTCTCTGCTTCTTTCCTTTTGCTCTCATTTCCTCTCCCTCCCATTCTATCACATCACTTCTCACCTGCTATTTCTTGCTCTTCTCTTTTTCTTTTCGTCTTTCTTTTTTTTCTTGTCTTTTTTTTTATTTTCTTTCTGTTCTTTCTCCTAATTCCCTTTCTCCGTTCCCGTGTTTTTTTTCTCTTGTTGGTTTGTATTTTCTCCTCCTCCTCCTCCTCCTCCTCCTCCTCTTTTTCCCACTCCTTTTTTTTTTCCTGTTCTAGTTCATTCGTTCCTCCTCCAGCTCTTCCAGTCCTACATTTTTTTCAGTCTTTGTTTTTTTCGTTCCTTCTCCTCCTCCTCCTCCTCCTTCAAAGGTGCTGACGGCCTGCAGGTTTGACTCTCGTCCAGCGCTCTGAAATCACACGCATGATGCCACAAGTATCTAAGTTTCAATTGCAACACGTAATTTGTAACTTCTTTTCCGACTTCTTTCTTGCAACATCTGACTGGAAGAAGAAAAAAATGACGATGAGGATGAGGAAGAGGAGGAGTAGGAGGAATAGGCAAAGATCAAGAACAAGAACAACTATGCAACGAATTCAGCACAAATCCATAATAAAAATAGAGCTAAAAAAACTAAGACAAGAAATTAAAAACGGCATCTTTCTCTCTTGGTTCGACTGTCAGAGCAGCAGATGTGAGTAGCGGCTGTCCCAGTGAACTCATGCAACACAGACTACGAAGCTCCACGGTATCGCAGCCTGCTTGTGGTGTCGCAGCTTAGCCATGCGTCACCTTTATGGCCCAGCAGATGAACGGGCTTATGGAAGTGAGACGGAGGGCGCAGTTATCGGATAGAGGCGCGGGTTAGGTGAGGGTATGGTGCGCCCGTGGAGTGGCCATTCATTAAACATTCACTGCACGTAATGGGGGTCGGTGTCCTGAGTGACGGAAGCGGTAAAAGCGTCACTGAATTGCCATGGCGGGCACAGAGCGGGGCGAGTGTGGAGGGGGACGATCGTGGCTGTAAAGTGATGGGGAAACTTTGCGGCAGATGATTGTATTGAGTGAGCGAAGGAGAATCACGGTTGACAGTGTTGGTGGTGAGGGTGGTGGACGCCAATGAGGGATGGATGACTCCAGCTGGCATAGAAGGCTTAGCTGCTCCGTGTGTGTGTGTGTGTGTGTGTGTGTGTGTGTGTGTGTGTGTGTGTGTGTGTGTGTGTGTGTGTGTGTGTGTGTGTGTGTGTGTGTGTGTGTGTGTGTGTGTGTGTGTGTTTAGTATGTTAAACCTTGTTGGGTGTAGCAGTGCAGCTTAAGATATCACTATATGTATGTGTCTAATGCTACGTGTGTGTGTGTGTGTGTGTGTGTGTGTGTGTGTGTGTGTGTGTGTGTGTGTGTGTGTGTGTGTGTGTGTGTGTGTGTGTGTGTAACTGTATGTACCATAGCAATACTAACACCGCCTAGCAATACTACTTTACTTCGTGGCATGTCGATATATATTTTCCTGTTTAGAACTACCAAAGACTATTATTACTTCATCAGAGAGACCATCACTATAGTTCCCCGGGAGCAAATTTCATTGTCGCATGTTCTCTCTCTCCCTCCAGCGGCAGGCGTGGTGCGAGATGCCGGTGTTGGCCGTAACTTGGCCTCGAGGGGAGCGAATGCCACATTAAGAGACCTGAGGGGGAAAGACTAATATCTTCTGGGAGGGCGCCGTGTGTTAAGAGTCAGCCTGTTCCCTCTTGAAATATTGGGACATGGGCGAGGGGCGATGGCATAGATAACTTCCAATTTCATTTACTTGTTTTATTCATTTGTTTATGTATTCACTTTTCCACGCTTACATTTACTTCACTGTTTATTTATCGATTTATCTATTTTTGTCATTGGAGTTTGCTCAAAGTATGAAATAATAAAGCGTGAGGTGAAAGGGAGATTAACTGGGAGAGAAATACGAAAGAAGGGGCCAAAGAGTAATTTCTTATGAAAATAACTTGCCATCCCACGTTTACAAGAGACTGCGATGTGAGTGTTGAGCGTAGAACCCACACACACACACACACACACACACACACACACACACACACACACACACACACACACACACACACACCTAACAGAATCCGATAACTTTATCACACAGCAAATGAATGACCAAGAAGAACGTAACTACAAGAACCTGACAAGAAAACAAAGGCACAAGACAATACGAATGAAACATCAAACGAAAGTGATCAGCCCATAAGAACAACATTCGAATTGTACTGCACACCATTCCGATTGTGACAAAGCTGAGGGGAAGCAGCTGCACAGGAGAGATGAAGAGACACTGAAGCACTGAGCTACTAGGACCATTAAAGTGAAGACACGCATACTTCATCACAGGTAATGGAAAGGAGGGAATTGAATAGAAGAGCAGGAGGAGGAGGAGGAGGAGGAGGAGAAGGAGAAAGAGCTCTAGGAAGCGAGACATCAAGGGAGAATGAGAATGGACAGAGAAGAACCTTGCGGGGAAGTGAGGAGATGGAGAAGTGCATTAAAGATCCTGGTGGCGTGAAACCTGTATGAGCATGTGAAGTGAATGTAGGTGGCGATGAACAGGGAGGTGTGTATGACTAAAGATGAATCCTAGCACATTGATAACCTCCAGTGTCATGAGTGCGGAGTGACGGGTGGAATGATTAGAATGATGAGGTGGCAGTGAAGATGTGACGGTGTGTCGTTCTGCTTGTCTGTAGAGCAGAAAATAGTGCTATACTCTGAATAGGCCTAGGGTCTTCTTCTGTACTCTGTATGGTGGATGAGATTTTCTGCTTTATTTTGCGTAGTGGAGTGGCCTTTGTGCTTCATTTTGTAAGGAGAAAAAAATAGTGCTTTGTTTTAATTAATAAAGAAAGTCTAATGATTTATTTACTCTGTGTTGATGTGGGTGCGGACTTTTAACTCCTTCAGGACTGACTGGGACGCATTTTTATCTTGAGTTTGGGTATGATTAGACGATTTTATTGGCATTAAGAAGGGTCTAAGGAGGTCAGAAGATTAATGGCCACAGTCTTCACTATTTTAAACCTCACATGAGTTTCTGAACCCGTATACAATCGCCAAATATTAACCAGAAGGAATATGAAAACGTGTCACGGTATTGAAGGGGTTAACAAGGCATTCATCAAAGCAGAAACACGTGGTAACGAAAGCTTAACATAAATAAGAAATCACGTCTAGACATTCTGATCAGCTCTTGCTCTCAACATTACCTTTGGTTGTGACGCAAGGCAGTGAGACGCAGCGGGCTTGCAACACTGTCATCCCCACTTCCCCGCTGCCTTGACGAGTAAATCACACTGCGCTGCGAGTAAGAGAAATTATGAAAATAGAGAGATGGTTGAAATGGAGCTGATCATTTCATTTTGCCACGATCTATTCCCTCACGTTTTGTCAATATGCGAGACTTTTATCCACCGGTGGCTTTACAATACTCAACGCGTGCACGTCCATAAGCCAGGGGAAAGCAAAGGCGAGGGTTTCGTAAGAGCATTGCAGTAATCCTCATCAGAAGTGCAAGGGAAGCCAAGCGATAGAGAAAGGAATGGGGCAAATCTCCTCTTCAGTGATTGCATTGATTCTGGATACTGCTGCTGCTTTCTTTTTTTTTTTTTCATTAGCACACAAATACTTTCTGCCGCATGCTTTCTGTCTGTCTGTGCATGTCTTTCTTCTCTCTTTCTCTTCCTTTCTTTACTTCTTTCTTTCACTCCTACTTTTCTTTTTCTTTTCGCGTCTATCTGTCTGTCTTTCGCTGTTTCTTTCTTTCAAAGACTGTCTCTATCTGTGTCCAACCCCCCTCTCTCTCTCTCTCTCTCTCTCTCTCTCTCTCTCTCTCTCTCTCTCTCTCTCTCTCTCTCTCTCTCTCTCTCCATCTATATAACTTACACAAGGCACACACTAACAGTCAGCACTGCACAACATTACTTCCCTCGCAGTAGCTTCCACGAGTCAGACGCGATACTCAAAACTCTCCGGGCAACTCATGTGAACCCGGCGCACGTGTAGGGGACCTATATTAGAAAGACGGGAAGATGATTCGTGAAATATTAAATACAATTACCCCATGAAAGGAAGGAAAGATTTGATAAACAGATAAGAGGTAGAGGAGGAGGAGGAGGAGGAGGAGGAGGAGGAGGAGGAGGAGGAAAAAGGAGGAAGAGGAAGGGGAAGAGGAGGAAGAGGAAGAGGAAGGGAAGAGGAAGGGGAAGAAGAGGAACAGGAGGAAGAGGAACAGGAGAAAGAGGAGGAGCAGGAAGAGGAACAGGAGAAAGAGGAGGAACAGGAAGAGGAGGGAGAGGAAGAGGAGGAGCAGGAAGAGGAGGGAGAGGAAAAGGAGGAGCAGGAGGAGGAGGGGGAGGGAGAGGAGGAGCAGGAAGAAGAAAAGGAAAAGGAGGAGGAAGAAGAGGAAGAGGAGAAGGAGGAAGAGATGTACACAAGATTAAGCTGTTCTTCATATGACTTATATAAAATTCATTTTTGAGACCCAATATTCCACTTTCTCAGCTTTCCTTATAGTGAGGTGACTAAAATTACATGCAGTATCGGACACGCGAACGCATGACACAGAATAAATGTGACTCCTGATTTGTATTTGAATTTTTTTTTTTTTTTATGCAAGAGGGAGATTAGTCAAGGGCAACAGAAAAAATGACGCACTTCAAATGCAAGTTTACTAAAAGACTTGTAAAGAATTAGCCGAAAGAAAGGGACAAATGACGTGGCAGCTAAATTTTTCCGGTTTATATTACTCTTTTTTCTTACAACTGTGCATTGGTGTCTCGGCTTTCACCTGACGGAAACGAGACACCATAGTTAACTTTATTTACACTTTCATTATACATGGCGCTGTGGTGGTGGTGGTGGTGGTGGTTGTGGGGATGGTAATAGTGGTGGTGGTGGTGGTGGTGGTGATAGTTGTAATAGTGGTGGTGGTGGTGATATTGGTGGCGGTAATAGTGGTGGTGGTGATACTGGTGGCGGTAATAATGGCGGTGGTGGTGGTAGTAGTGGTGGTGGTGGTGGTGGTGTCTTCCTTGGCGCCGTAACAAACTTGCCCTAACAAGAGAGCAAGAGTTTGGTGTTGTTCTGTGTTTGTTGGTCAATTTGTATGAGTTGGGTGTTCGGAGCCTCGAGGAACAGCTCGGGAGGAGTTTTGGTGTGAGTGTCGTGTTGTCAGACTTATTACGTCACTGCAATGAGGCGGGAGGGCGAGGCGGTGACTACCTTGATTTTACTCCATTATTTTGTCTCGAGTCTTGGAAAAGAAGAAAACCATTACTGAACATGAATGATTACAGTAAATAAGAGGTCCCGTTTTGGTTTCCCGTCACTACGCGTCATATTACTCGTATTTTTCATCAAGACTTTGCTGATTTATTTTGGCTAAGGAGTGGTTTCATTCCTGTCAGGCAATAAGTAAACACTCACAAATCGTTAGTGCCACAATAACTCCAGGGAAGGGTGCCACTATGACCTTCCGAGGCAGGGCAGCAGGCAGGGAGAGGGTGTCGGTAAAGAGCAATGATGGCGAGGAGGGGAAGTGAACAGTGACCAAAGATTGACAATAAGATAAAGGAGAAACGGAGTCAGCGGCCATCAACTTGTCTGTCTACGTAATTTATCGAGCTATACGAATATATATGAGTCTTCCATAAAAATGAGAAGCCTCGGTCGGGAAGAAAGCCTCCGAGGACCTGGACATCATTTTTATGATGGACGGCAAGGGAGCGGCGGCAGGCCACGTTGGAACATAAAATACCAACTTTTCCAATGTGCTGTATATTGTAAGCTGGGTCAGCACAGCCTTAGCTCAGCTGCCCCATGACCTGCATGTCACACGGCACCGGTGGCTTATTCATAGTTGTCTTTTTGTACGCAATTGTACGCTCTTTCTTTACATATAAAAACTGGAATATTGTGAACACTGCAGTCTGTCTCATATCTATAGGTGGTTTTCAAGCAAGTCTCGGCAATCTGACTCTCCGTGTACCATTCCACCTGATGATGAGTAAGAGATGTGCACGGGGAAGTGCCTTCGTGGTGACCTTACTGTGGTCTGCTCTCTGCTTCTGCTGTCAATAACCTTTCTCCGTATCATCCGCTAAGCAAACACCACAACACTCCATTGGCTCGGAGGGAAGCCACACCAGCCAAAGTGTTCAGTGCCAGCACCAGGCGAGGAGGGGAGCCTTGCAGTGCCGCGGTGAGTGACGCCGGCGCCATATTTTCACCAGGAGGCACTTCACTATCGGCGTTTGCTTCTGACAAGAACTCGTGGACTTCCAAAGCGGCCTTAAATCACTATTCGTCCCGAGTTTGGCCTGCAGTGAGGCATTGGGGCGCCGGTAATGCTTCATTGGGCTGAGTGCAGCACGGCAGCCGCCTCGTGAATCAAACCAGCGATGGCCAATAAGAGCCAAGCGCCGTTCACTTGGCCAGCCTTGACCCTGGCAAGGCACGGGAGAGGGCGGAGGTGAAAGGGAAGACAAAGGGATCGCAAAGGAACAGAAGCAAAGAACAAACAGAAGGAGGAGAGCGAAAAGAAGGACGAAGACGAAGACGAGGAGCAGGAGGAGGAGCAGGAGGAGAAGGAAAAAGAAGAGAAAGAGGAGGAGGAGGAAGAGGAAGAAAGAATGACGACATCGCCGAAATGACGAAAACTCAGCACGAAAAGGAGGAAGAGGAGGTGAAAGAGAAGCAGCATCACTTACCATTAGTCTCCCCCATCCCCTCCACCGGCTGTCATGCTGGAAGATGGACCTCCTTACGGCAACCATAAACCAGTCGTCAGAGAGGTGGATGATTTGCTCTTTTTCTCTAAGAATTCCCAGGCATTGCACCAGAATCACCCATCAAGGAAGAAGTGAACACGCCTAATTAGCAAACGCCTACTCAGTACCCCTGCTACAGTACACACTACACAGCCCATTCGAAGCCTGCCCCGCGAGCACTACGACTGAACACCATCACAGAGGACAAGCTGCAGCGGGGGAATAAAGTACTTACAGTCGCCTCACATCTCCACCACCTGTCACACTCCTCGATATTGCACCTGCCAAGCTTCAACATCTCACCAACACGACGCTGCCTTCACGCTTACCTCAGGACGTACGGCTCCCAAGCGCCAAGTTTCACGGCAATGGCAGGACATGGGGACGACAAAGAGCGGAGACACATAACAAAGGCATAACGAGGCAGCGGTGATTCCATTGATTGGTAAAACTTGGACTGTGTTGCTGCTCTGTGTAAAGGAGAGATGAGGCGTGTCGAGGTTCTGTGGAAAAGAGAGAGAGAGAGAGAGAGAGAGAGAGAGAGAGAGAGAGAGAGAGAGAGAGAGAGAGAGAGAGAGAGAGAGAGAGAGAGAGAGAGAGAGAGAGAGAGAGAGAGAGAGAGAGAGAGAGAGAGAGAGAGAGAGAGAGAGAGAGAGAGAGAGAGAGAGAGAGAGAGAGAATCATTTACTAGGAACGTAAATCAAGGCACACCTGAAATTAAATCATTTGAGCTTTCATACTCATTTCATTTTCTGGGGAAGAATTTTTTTTCCGTTTTCTATAATACTTCGTAACTTGTTTAGATCCTTCACATGTAAGACAACAATTGACACTATTCATCAACTCCCTGTCTGCTTCTGTTTCATCATTCCTATGACTTGAAATCCCTCGAGAAATATTTTGAAGGTAATTATCCTCATTTCTATCTTTTAATTATTTGCATTATTTTCTATTTGTTTTCCATCCTGGTAGGTACTTCGGTGTAACTTTATCTATTTATTTCTGGTTTTCCTTGACCAGTACCTACACAGCATAAACGAAAAGAATAACCCAATTTAACCTAACCTAACCAAACTAAATCTAACCACAAATCTAACCTAACCCAACCCAACCTAACCCAACCTAATCTAACCCAACCCAACGTAACCCCAAACGTAGCCTAACCTAACCCAATCAAACCAAACCAAACCAAACCCAGCCCAGCCTAACCTAACCTAATCCAGCCTAACCTAAAGTATACCCAGAAAAGAGACACTATAGAGATAAAAAGACGCTACATCACCAATCCCCCAGAACTTCCTCTGTCAGCCAGATGAAGGGAGAAGGCCTCAGGCGATTCCCTTCACTGATCTCTCTTATTCCTCTATTTCATTTCCACCGAGTCTCCAGAATTCCTCCCTCTATCCTGTTCTTTCCGCCTCGCCTCCACATCCTTGTCTATGCCGCCACTCCGTCACAGTAACCTCCCACACGTCGCCTGTCCGTCACATTAACCTTCCTTCCTCCTAGGCCGCCACTCCGTCACCGTAACTGTCCACGTGTAATGAAGTTGTGCAGCAGAAACTTTTATAATTAACAAAGTGTAGTTTCTCTCCAAATGTACGTAGCCATTTCTTTCAACTTGCCTCTCCACTTTGTGCCTTAATGATTCTATCAGTAGGACACCGACCACCACCACTACTACTACTGCGACAACGACGAGAACAACGACAATGACAACAACGACAACAACGACAACAACGACAACGACGACAACAACGACAACGACGATAACAACGATAACGACGACAGCAACGACAACGAAGACGTGAACAGCGGCAGTGATTCTTATGATGGAAGCGTTCACCTAATACAGTAGGTTCGCCTTGAAGATGATGATGATGAATATAATGATAAGAAATGATGATGGTGATGGTGATGATAATAACACCACCACCAACAAAGGCAACAACAACAAGAATAAAAAAAAACTAATAAAAACAAACTCATAAATTTTCTCTCACACACACACACTCTCTCTCTCTCTCTCTCTCTCTCTCTCTCTCTCTCTCTCTCTCTGACAAAAGATTGATATTTTCTATTTCATAATGACAAAAACAGTTAATATGCCATGGGGATTTCAGTGCAAGGCTGGCGAGAGGTATTTCTTCATGCCGGAAGCTGCTCACTTAATGGTGAAATATTTATCGCGGGAAAGACGAGGAAAACTCCCCGTCCAATGAGGTAAGTGTTTCCAGGAGAACGGCACGTAAAGAAAGAGAAAAATGAGACATGCCTAGTTTTACGATGCCAAACTTACTATCCCGCACAAGTAATTACTATCACGCCAACCTCAAAACTGGTGCCTGCCAGTGGTGCCGGCGCCGCCCCGCTGACGTCCGCAAACACACACACACACACACACACACACACACACACACACGGACGGACGAACGGAAGGATGAACGGACAACAGCATACAATAGACACTCAGAAAAACAGACAGACAGACAGAGACAGACAGACAGACAGACAGCAGTACACAACAAACAGGTGTTGGGAAGACATGAGGATCGATCGGGTCTGCCAAACCTGACCTGAGAGGGAACTCATTTGAAGGTGATCGCCTGTTTCCTCCTCCTTCTCCTCCTCCTCCTCCTCCTCCTTCTCCTCCTCCTTCTCCTCCTCCTCCTCCTCCTCCTCCTTTTCCTTTACCCTTAATTTTTTTCCATAGTTTCCTTCCCCTTCAACTTTATCTTTTTCCTCCACTTTGTCATCCACATACTCCTCCTCTTACTTCTTCGCTTTGTTCCCTCCTCCTCCTCCTCCTCCTCCTCCTCCTCCTTTGATGCTTCTACTTTTCAAAACTCATTCTTTTCATGACTATGTTAAGAAATTGATAAAGAAGAGCTAGGAAATAGGAGGAGGAGGAGGAGAAGCAGGAGGAGGAGAAACAGGAGGAGAAGGAGGAGAAGGAGGAGGAGGAGGAGGAGGAGGAGGAGGAGGAGGAGGAGGAGGAGGAGGAGGAGGAGGAGGAGGAGGAGGAGGAGGAGGAGGAGGAGAATCAGAAGGAAGAGAGAAAAAACAAAACATTATACGATAAAGAAATAAAAATTCTCTCTCTCTCTCTCTCTCTCTCTCTCTCTCTCTCTCTCTCTCTCTCTTACCATCGTTCCCTTCCTCTATTGTTCACCATCGTTCCCTTCCTCTTTGTTCCTATCTCGCATTGAACAGTTTTCACCCTTCCTCCCTCCCTCTCTCATTACTTTCCTAATGCATGGATTTATAATGTTCCTGGAATATGTCTCGTTTTATTGGGTGTAGTGTGTGTGTGTGTGTGTGTGTGTGTGTGTGTGTGTGTGTGTGTGTGTGTGTGTGTGTGTGTGTGTGTGTGTGTGTGTGTGTGTGTGTGTGTGTGTGTGTGTTGGATATGAGTAACGATTTAACTAAGCAAGACATTTTCAAACTGTGAACTCCTTAGTCGCTCGTTTTTAAGGCAATGGAGTCAAAATCGCAATAAATCTACATCAAACGATTTCTCTCTGCGTAAGGAGATGGCAGGGCAGTCAGGAAGACACGAACCTGACTCAATTCCCGGTCACTGCAGCAACCACGTCCATACGAAACACTGCTGTCCACTACGGGAAGAACCACCCACACACATTCTCCTCATCGTGATATGGAAGCAATAGCGTCAGTCCACGAGTTTATGATAAAGGAGTCTATCAATATATAATGTAAATCTTATCACAAAAAATCTGCATACACGTGACAGCGAACGGCGGACACACAAAGGTCTCTTGCTCTTTCCTGGAAGTGAAGGATTCTGAAGGAGTGAGGGAGAAATAACTTATTGATGGGAAGTATTGTGGAAAGAGGAAAGGAAAGGAAGGGGATGACAGAGAAAAAGACACAAAGTAAAGGATAAGTGGAGAGATGGACGAAAGAGGAAAGGAAAAAAATCGCATGGAAAACAGGGTAGAGAGGGAACAAGAGAAGGAAAACATAAGGAACAGAAGACTTGAAAGAAACGTAATGGTATATGGAGGGTGGACGATTGAAAAGAACGAGGCACTGAATGATGAGTGGGAGGACAAGATGAATGTGTGAGTGGAAGGGAAGAGGAGCGAGACATCAAGTAAGAGTCTAATTTGTAATGGAGTGAAATAGTGAGTTAATGGGGGAAGATGGAACATGAAGGTGTATGGGTGAACGCACTAGAAGGAAGTGAACCAGATAGGAAGGAATGGGATGGGACTGGAAGAAGAGAAAAAGGGAAAGTGATTGAGAGAAATGGACGGCAGTGAAGGGAAGTGTAGTGGGATGAAGGGAGAGGGAGGAGAGAGTGTAATAAGAATGAATGAATGAAGGGAGGAAATGAATTAAGAGGGAGTGAGTGAGAGTAATGGTAGAGATGGAGAAAGGGAATGGGATGGGAGGAAAGGTGAGTAAGTGTCATGAGAGAGTTGGTGATATTAAGGCAGGGAGGGAGAGGGAGAGGGAGAGGGAGAGGGAGAGGGAGAGGTAAGGGTCACGAATACACTGAAGTAATATTTCATCATGGACAGTGCAACATTTCACAACATTTCACACGATCAATGCTGTCATGACACTGTTTTCCCCTCACACACACACACACACACACACACACACACACACACACACACACACACACACACACACACGTCATTCACCACTGCTACGTATCCATGAATCTTACTGACACCAACTTCTGACTTATCAAGACTCACGCTTCCTAAAGAGACAAGAGGGACGAGACGAGGCGGTGCGAGAGAAAGGAAAGGAAAGCTAAGGTTGACAGATTCCATTACTATTGTCAAAGCAGATCAGAGTGGATGTAACTGTGGCACGTTGGCTAACTTCTGGCCGGGACTGTGATCGTATTTGGATAATTTTTGAGTTGGGTGTGTAATTTTGTGTATGTGTGAGTGACCCCGCGCGGAAGCAACGCCACCACCCACTACCAAACAAATGGGAGTTGTTGTATGTGTTTCGCTACAATTTTCCTTTTTATCTTTTTTTCCAAACAGGTGTAAATATATGCTCTGACAAGGCGTGTGTTTGGATTCCCGTGTTTACATGGGAACTGGGAAACAAATACTGCGCTAGTCCGCTGATTTAGAGACTCGAATAACAGAAAAATAACACATACATCACGGAAAATATATACGCATATACATACATATATTTATACACGAGCGAGGAACAGCGCCCGTTGTGTTGAATAATAGTATTGAAAACTGAAATATGCGTGATATAAGGTGCAAAGCATAACTCTACATAAAAAAAACAAATAAATGAAAAAGCGAGTGACAGAACAAACACTATAGAAAAGAATGAATGAAAGAAACACGTGCCTGCAGTAACCACAGGAGGAAAAAGACCCAACGCACACTGCCTGCAGCTTGTCGGGAAGAGGCGACAGTAAGAAACCGTGCCGTGAGGTAAGACGAGAAGGAAAGAAAGACAAGCCGCTAAAACAACAACGAACACACTTCAGACTGTGAACTGTGGCAGAGAGAGTGACGGTAAAGGTGACGGTGACTCAATCCAGGGAGATCGAGAACTGCCTGATGGAGTGACAGAGTGAGAGAAAGAGGAAAACAGTGAGGGAGCGAAAAAGCAAGTGAGTGAGAGACTGAAAAGGGAAAATTAAAGTGTTATTGTGAGTAACGCCCAGTGCGCGCGCACACACACACACGCACACACACACACACACACACACACACACACACACACACACACACACACACACACACACACACAAAACCATGCACCCCAGACCTGCCTGACATCGCCTGGCCGCGCCAGTCTCGCGGGGCTGGAGCCCTGCCACCATCAGGCCCCCAACACCCTGCCAGCCCCGCCCCCCGCCCCTTGCCCCCCGCCGCGGCACTCCCCGCTGATGTGGCGGTGAGGGAGAGTGCGGGGGCGGAGGTGCTGGTGTGGGCGGGCGAGGGTGTGGGCACTGCTGGCCTGTGTCATCCTCCTGCCCCGCCCAGCTACGCCCGCGCTGACCACGCCCGTCCCCGCCCAACAAGATGACTGGGGTAAGTACTAATACAACTACTATTATCACTACGACTATTGCTACGATTTCTCTCTCTCTCTCTCTCTCTCTCTCTCTCTCTCTCTCTCTCTCTCTCTCTCTCTCTCTCTCTCTCTCTCTCTCTCTCTCTCTCTCTCTCTCTCTCTCTCTCTCTCTCTCTCTCTCTCTCAGACAATTAAGCTAATGTAAGTTTGCTATGATAGGGTCAGATTATCTTAGCGGATATAACGCAATATAACATAACAAATGTAACATAGCTCTGCATTAACAACCAAGGCTGCATGGTCTTCACGTGATGCGTCAATACATGCAGATTCATCACAAAATCTTTACAGCCTTCAGTTAACTCTTTGGATGGTCACGAGAATGGTCTGTACAGGTCTTCTTAGTCAGTAAAGGTGAAGGTCACGCTACCGATGTACTGAACCATTACAACGCCATACCCAGCTTAGGGAAGCATTAGCATTACTCAGGTGTGGCGAGAGTGAAAAGAAAGTGAAAAAAATATGATTAATTGCAAAAGTAATTAGAAGACAATAGCTGTAAGCGAGAGAAAGAAGCAAAGACTAGTATTGTTGGAAGTTAATGAATGAATGCATTGTGATGATCACTAATGGAATTCAACAATTCCTTGATTACCTTGAGCGGGTTTAAGGCCAGCGCGGGCACACGCACATCCATGTGGACAGACATGCACGCACACACACACACACACACACACACACACACACACACACACACACACACACACACACACACACAGAGAGAGAGAGAGAGAGAGAGAGAGAGAGAGAGAGAGAGAGAGAGAGAGAGAGAGAGAGAGAGAGAGAGAGAGAGAGAGAGAGAGAGAGAGATAATTAATATTCATTGACTACAGTATCCAGTCGATTGAACTGACAGATACTTCATAAAAAAGAGCATGTAATGTGATTAGAATACCAGCAACTGTGGTCCAGAATAACTTCAACCACACACACACACACACACAGACACAGACACACACACACACACACACACACACACACACACACACACACACACACACACACACACACCGTTTTTTCAGTGCAAGTCAGCCACACAAAGCGTCCCCCTCCGTGGCTGCCAACAGCCTGGCTTCACACACACGCACACTCTGCTGGATATAAACCATAAAAGTGAGTGTGGCTGAGTGTGAAAACATTGCTGTTGTGAGTATGATGAGTGACGATTGGCTGAGAAAGATGGGAAGGGAAGGGAAGGGAATAGAAGGGAATATAAGGGAAGGGAAGCAAAGGCAAGGGAAGGAGAGGGAAAGGAAGAAGGGAAGAAGAGGGAAGGGAAGGGAAAGAGAGGGAAAGGAAGGGAAGGGAAGAGATCGGTGTGTCATTTTGCCTCTCCGTAACAGTTGCCTTAATCGACGCCAGGAAAGCTTTGGTTGAGATGATGAGAGACGCGGGAAGGACAGTAATGTTATTGTGAGAGAGAGAGAGAGAGAGAGAGAGAGAGAGAGAGAGAGAGAGAGAGAGAGAGAGAGAGAGAGAGAGAGAGAGAGAGAGAGAGAGAGAGAGAGAGAGAGAGAGAGAGAGAGAGAGAGAGAGAGAGAGAGAGAGAGAGAGAGAGAGAGAATGATTACAAACATATGGTTTACACACACACACACACACACACACACACACACACACACACACACACACACACACACACACACACACACACACATGCGTACATAAACATCATTCACCCATTCACTCAGTTCAACACACAAGCATTGGCCAACACATTGAAACATGCATAGGTACTATATACATAAGTACTCATATGCATACATACATACATACGTACATATATACATACATACGTACATACATACAAACACACATACATGCATCCTGGACACAAGGCCACGCTGCCGATCAATGATAACAAAAGCAAAGCCGTTCAACAGGCGCGCTCTGAGAGAAGAGCAGTGGTCGGTGGTCCGGCTCGCCGCCCGTCACGCTGGACCAGGTATTGGGATGAAAGGGGCGAGGGACAGCGGCGAATTGCACCAGGAGAGGAAACCACTGGCAACAATCTGCACCAAAAGCTTCCTGGGCATCAAGGGTGACCCGGCGTAATGTAATCATGTTCCGCGGCCATGATTCACTTGTTTCATTATATCAAAGGGTGCAACAAGAGTCTTTCTGTGGTGTCTCGCCACAGGACATCACAGTCTTACTTTCTGTAAGATGAAGAAAAAAGAAGAAAACCGTAATGTCAAAGAAGATCCAGCTATTTATGTACAGACGTGGACTTATTTGAAAAATGAGTTTTGTCGCAACATGAAGGTCATTGCTGCGTGTGTTATCGCCGCCTCTCCTGCCAATAAACTGACAATATAATTCGTATGGGCGGGGGGGAGGACTGTTGGTCTGTTGGAAGCAAAAAGAGGCATACGTAAGGTGGTTTGGGAAGCATTGTTCTGGAACTTAAGACGTAAAATGTCCAAAAAAAAAAAAAATCGATACAACATTTACACTAATTCAAATGTACAGAAGCAAAGACGGAAAGGAGAAAGAAAGGAAGGAAGTGAGGAATGAAAAATAATAGAAGGGAAAGGGACAAGAAGGTCTGGCGGATGGAAATAGAGACAGAGAAGGGAGAAAGGAGGAAGGGAAAAGAGAGGCATGAAGGGAATATAAAAACTAGCTAACACACTCCTTGCTGCTTGTCCTGGAGGGAGGGAAGGCTGCAGGGAGGGAAGGCGCTGAGCAGGACTGGCGGATAACACGGGCAGATTGTTAGCGGTAATGATGTAGTCTGAGACCTGCAGCCAACACCCACAGAAAGACACCTTCAGGCGCCTCGTGTCCACCTTGGGAAACGGGTCAGTAATAAATTAATAATCGCTTATGAGTTACTTGGGGGCAGCAGGAGGAGGAGGAGGAGGAGGAGGAGGAGGAGGAGGAGGAGGAGGAGGAGGAGGAGGAGGAGGAGGAGGAGGAGGAGGAGGAGGAGGAGGAGGAGGAGGAGGAAATAAAGGAGGAAGAGGAGGAGGAGGAAAAGGAAAAGGAAAAGGAAAAGGAGGAGGAGGAATACAATGCAAACACAAAGGAAGACAAACTGCAAAAAATTAACCCTGAAATCCTTACTAGACTGTTTGTTGAGACTGTTTACCAACAACTAGTGATAGAGACAGGGCAGCAAAGTAAAAAGCTGGAGGAGGAGGAGGAGGAGGAGATTTCGTTCTATTATTGATTTGAGTGTGTGGGTGGCTTGTGGGCGTACGTATGTTTGTGTGCCACTTTAGTAGAGGATGTGCATATGAGGGTAGCGGGAAAGGGAATCTAAAAATTACAGTCATCGAAAGAACTAAACCAGAATCAGAAATCAGAACAACAATTCTCCTTAATTCCATCTCCCTTATTTCCTTCCATCCATTCATTCGTCTATCACTCCACTCCATTCCACTCCACTCCACTTCACTTGAGCTGCAGTTGCCTTAAGAACGTAAAAGAAAATACCCGAGAGTTTTATTTCTTTTCCGTGATATTAGCATTCCCATCAAAGAGGGTTTCATTATTCACTCGCTCCGTGATCTCCCTGCACGAGAAGAATCAAAAGAAATGTCTCGGGAATTTCTCTCTAAAGTTCAGGAAATGTAAAAGAAATATTGGACTATTCCTCTGATCGGATGAGACTCAGGAGAACAAGGGAATTTTACTAATTGATGAATGTTCGGTGAAGACAAGACTGGCTGGAGCAGCAAGGCAAGGGCGACCTGGCGAGGGCACGGAAAGGCGGAGTGCAAGGTTACTGAGAAGCCCCGTGAAGCTGCCAACAGTGTGTGTAAAGAGGCAGAGTTGTGAGACCACCGCCACCGCCACCACCGCCGCCACCGACGCTACCACCACCGCCATCATCGCCATAACCATCCAAAGGAGGAAAACATTTTCAGATCTCATGTCTTAATTTTTCCAGCTATGAATTGTGGGTGGCAAAAATCATGATAGAGAGAGAGAGAGAGAGAGAGAGAGAGAGAGAGAGAGAGAGAGAGAGAGAGAGAGAGAGAGAGAGAGAGAGAGAGAGAGAGAGAGAGAGAGAGAGAGAGAGAGAGAGAGAGAGAGAGAGAGAGAGAGAGAGAGAGAGAGAGAGAGAGAGAGAGAGAGAGAGAGAGAGAGAGAATTTCCCCTTAGTCCAAACACTATTTTGCCCATGTTTGGTCCCCGTGGCTTACGTGAATGACAAAAGCACGTACTGTCGGTTGTTACGAGTCTCCACAGCTGTCGGCCGGCCTCGTCTGATGGCCATCCTGACAGAGTATAACTAAAGGCACGAACAAGGCATACAATAATATAAAAATATAAAAAATTAAAGGATCAAAATATGCAAGTTACTCAATAAGGGAAAAATGTTTGAAGCACTAAAGAGTCACACTCGTGCTAATAAAACGATATAAAAGCAACGGCAATTTTACTATAATACAATAACGTGTCCACACACACACACACACACACACACACACACACACACACACACACACACACACACACACACACACACACACACACACATCCAATCTTCTTGCCACAAAAACATGAATGTCAGAAAGTAAATTGAACTGCACTAAAATGGAGAAAGACTTGCAGCCGCTGCTTCTTGAATTCTCTGAGTTGATTGTCATTGATTTCCTGTCCTTGCCTTCCCCGCACCCTCGGCTATTACTCTGTCCAGCCAATGCACGTCAACGTCCCTTCGCCCCGAGCACTGCACACCATTGTAACTCAGACTCTTAACCGGAAGCGCCTACAAAGAATCCGAAGATGTTTATAACTCAATGACAAAAGTAAAAATTAAAATAAAATAATAGAAGAAACAGGGAATACAGAATAACAAACCAAGACGAAAGTTATTTAAGGCGACGCTCAAAAATTCCTATTGTGTGTCTAAGAAGCTTTTTCACACAGAGAGGTTCGTGCTTTCTTCCCGCTGTGCCAAGACCAAAGAACAGTGTTGTGCTTCAGGCCCTTCCCGAGCACAGACTCCGCCGCCACTATCCCCTTCCTTACCACTTATGATGGACGCCTCCTCACACTGTTTTATGCTTTTCAGAGCCGCCTCTTCATGTCCCCAAGGATTTCCCCCCTTCCTCTCATACACAATAGTAGTAGTAGTAGTAGTAGTAGTAGTAGTAGTAGTAGTAGTAGTAGTAGTAGTAGTAGTAGTAGTAGTAGTAGTAGTAGTAGTAGTAGTAGTGGTGGTGGTGGTAGATGTAGTAGTGGTGGTATTAATAGATGTAGTAGTGGTGGTGGTAATAGTAGTAGTAGTGGTGGTGGTAATAGTAGTAGTAGTGGTGGTGGTAATAGTAGTAGTAGTGGTGGTAGTAGTAGCAATAGTAGTAGTAGTTGTCGATGTAAAAGCAAAACTCACTCACACTCTCTCTCTCTCTCTCTCTCTCTCTCTCTCTCTCTCTCTTCCCAATCAAACAACCTATCACTAATCTACGTTTCCCATCCTCTTCGTCATACCTTTCCTGTGCCTCCTCCTCTTCTTTTCGCGATCTCTCTTCTCCTTCCTCCTCCTCCTTTCTCTCCTTCAAATGTCTCTCATAACATGGACGGTAAAGCAAGACCTTCACTTCCCCCTTCCCTTTTATGTACCTCCCGCTTCTTTCTTCCCTGATCTCTTCCTTCTTCCCTCCTTCACAACAACGCTGACATTATTGCTTCCTCCCTTTCACGGTCTCTTTGTCGCAAACATCTCCCCCTTTATGAATACTTTTCCTGTACGCCGTGTCGCCTTTCTTAGCCTTTCTCCCGCTCCATGGCTTCAGTTTTCGCAGTTTACTTTACTCTTTCTCACCGTATTTGTCTCCATTACCTTGAGCATTATGTGTTATGTGCGCCGGCAAATATTTCGTCTTTTCTTCATTACTGTAAATGTTTTCTTCTTTCCTTAAACTTCTTTCCTCTCCTGGTTTTCTTTCCTCTCCTGGTTTTCTATTTCTTATTTACTTATTCGTCTTTTTATCATTTTTTTTATTATCCTGAGAAGAAAACAGCTGGATTAAAAAGAGCAACTTAGGTGAATCTCTGTCATATAGTTTACGCCAAGGAAAGAGACAAATTACAGATCAGGGGAGAATTATCTAAAAGAGAAAAGAAAAGAGAAAAATGCCTTCTAAAATGTTTTGCGTCTTTGTATTGAAATGTTTTACTGGGTTGTATTTAAATGTTTCGTGTTCCTAGTAATTTTCTTTTTCTTTTCCTGCTCAGTAATAGTGTGTACTTTCACACTTCTGTCCACACTGACCTTATTTTCTCACTTTCCCTTCTAATTTTCACCCATCTGTCCTACTCTAATGTCTGAATACCTCACCACATCACGTGTTCATACATCTGTCCCTCTTATTCTTAGTCTCTCTACTCCACAATTTTCTGCACTTTTATTCTTCAATTCCCTCTAATCTTCGCCCTCACCAAGTTCGTGAGACGAAGTTCAAGTGTTTCGTTTGGAGTGTTTCCCGAGTTTGTTCTTTGCTGGCACGAAACTTCGTGACGTTTGGCGCGGCGTTTAAAGAACAGAATGAAGCCGAATGGACGCGTAAAAATGGACCTCCCGGAGTTATGATTACCGAGACGTGAGCGTTGCGATACTGTCACGAAGAATGCACTCACAAGGCGACACTCAGAGATTCTCTGTACATGTCTGCTGTTACATTAACTGTTATGATAATAACAATAATAATAATAATAATAATAATAATAATAATAATAATAATAATAATAATAATAATAATAATAATAACAATACTAAAATTAATACTAATAACAACAACAACAACAATAATAATAATAATAATAATAATAATAATAATAACCATTATAACAATAATAGCAATTTTTATTATTATCATTATTATTATTATTATTATTATTATTATTATTATTATTATTATTATTATTATTATTATCATTATTATTATTATTGTTATTACTAATATTATCATCATTATTATTACTACTACAATTCTTATCATCATCACCGTTACCATGCACTACGGATAGATAAATAAACAGAGGTGGCAAGTCAAGCAGTGAGTGGGTGACGTGTCTCTGGACAGGCGGCCCAGACTGTGCGCTAGTAGGCAACACGCATGCAGAAGGACAGAACAATTTGGTGGTGATGTTGTCTCGATACTCTTTGCCAATACTGGATTGCTATTCCGTTACTCTATCTCTCCATCGATTATCTGGCCGGCGCGTGACGCGTCCTGCGCGTGTCTACATCACATGACGGATCTATTTGTAGCTCGATATTCCAAATACCTGAAAGCGCACCCCCTTCATTCTTTCTTCTGTGTTACGGATTCTTCTACATGTTGTGCTGAGGAGCGTCTTCTGGTCTGAAGTGAGGCTGAATGTATCAGTGAGAGAAAGGACCACTTGGCGGGCCGTGTTTCAGAACACCAAACATTGTCTTCACGTCACGTCACGTCACGTCACGTCACGTCACGTCATTACTTCCTCTCCTACACCTTTCACATATGTGGGAAACAAATGAGTAAAGATTATTGGCAGTAAAATAAAAAAAAAGAATAAAATATAAGATAAAATAAAGACAAATAGAATGAATTATGATAAATAAATACATATGGTGAAAAAGTAAAGTAATAAAAAAAAACGAATGTGTTCTACCACAGAGTGTGCCTATTCGTGATGGTGCACACACACACACACACACACACACACACACACACACACACACACACACACACACACACACACACACACACACACACACACACACACACACACACAGTCTGCTAATGGAATCGGAAATTAAAGGTGGAATTTAATGCAAAGAGACGTCATGTGTTGGAAATGGGCGAGAGAAGGAAGAACTCACAGAATCACAAAATACTAGATGAAGAACATAAGCTGGTGAAGCAACACATCTGGAAATGACAATGATAACATGCAGGAATGAAGCATATGAGTATTAACAAACCTATGAACCAATTTTCATTACATGGCTTATTACTTGAAATAACAAAGACGATGAAAGCACCAAAACCGAAATATACACCAACTCCATGGTTCCTTCACACATACACTCCTAGAAACTACAGAGAAAAGCAAAGTGATTCCAAGTTTAGCAGACAATGAAATCAGAAAGAATAAACGAGAGAAGGGAGAGAGAACATTTGATAGCATATATAGAATTCCTCACAAACACTTAAGTGGCAAGGACTGGGAAAAGTCAATCCATCGATTAATGTTCACTGTTCACCATTTAAAGTACAAGCTGAATAATTGTAAGCCATCATGGTAGGGTACGGCAGGGCTGGGCAGGGCAGGGCAGGATAAGGTAGGCACGGTATGCTACACGGACGCACACAAAGGAGAATCAAGGAAAAGTAAATTGATTGGCCATGATCCGGGTGGCTGTAAGTGACTCAAGGCTCATGTCAGAAGAGGGTCAACATGATGTCAATGACTCATTCACCATCATAGACCGACGCCGTGTTTGGCCTCATGAACCAGCAGCAGCGGCGACCCGACGCCTGCCTATCGTGGTGACAGAGACGACCGATAACATTCAGTCCTGCTAAACATTTTGCCATTTCTATAAAAATAAAGAAAACTGGCACATCATCTGAACATTAAGGCAAGTACCGCACTCACTGCCGTCATCCAAATGGGTGCGCAGGTGGTGAATGAACCAGTCATGTAAACATAAAACTGAATTATTGCCAGTGGCTTTTTTTGTCGCGACGAAATGAGAGGCATCAGTAATCATTATTGACCATCAGGCGTATCCTGCTTAAAGTTGATGATAAATACTTGTATACAGTGTCTGGGACATTGCACAACACTGTGTACGGTACATGTGAAGTAGTGAGGGGACTCTGTACAAGTTATTTAATTCACAAGTCAAGTACATTGAGAAAACTGCACAGTTAACTGTTTTTCAATAACTCAAAAAGGAAAAGTTAGCAGGACTAGACAAGACCAGCTGTTCATCACCATTCTATTAATAATCTGGTAAATGTTGGAACACAAATGTAAATACTTCGTATTCCCGCAATAGTAATTTACACACGAGTGAATGTGAAACACGCTGATGTGTTGGATTCCCGTGTCCTGTTAGTACAACACAGCACACCAACACCACTCCCGGGAGGTTCAGGGACTTGTGGGGACGTCCAGGCTGAAACACTCCCCGGAACACAGTGTTTGTCCTGATATGACTACCAGCACGGCGTGACTATGTAGTGAGTCCAGCTCGGCAGACGGACCTTGCACCAGCACGGCGTGGCTAGCGAGTCCAGCACAACAGATGGAGTCAGTCCCCTGCACCAGCACGGCGTGACTAGCGAGTCCAGCTCGGCAGAGGGAGTCAGTCCCCTGCACCAGCACGGCGTGACTAGCGAGTCCAGCTCGGCAGAGGGAGTCAGTCCCCTGCACCAGCACGGCGTGATTAGCGAGGCCAGCTCGGAAGAGGGAGTCAGTCCCCTGCACCAGCACGGCGTGACTAGCGAGTCCAGCTCGGCAGAGGGAGTCAGTCCCCTGCACCAGCACGGCGTGACTAGCGAGTCCAGCTCGGCAGAGGGAGTCAGTCCCCTGCACCAGCACGGCGTGATTAGCGAGGCCAGCTCGGAAGAGAGTCAGTCCCTGCACCAGCACGGCGTGACTAGCGAGTCCAGCTCGGCAGAGGGAGTCAGTCCCCTGCACCAGCACGGCGTGACTAGCGAGTCCAGCTCGGAAGAGGGAGTCAGTCCCCTGCACCAGCACGGCGTGACTAGCGAGTCCAGCTCGGAAGAGGGAGTCAGTCCCCTGCACCAGCACGGCGTGACTAGCGAGTCCAGCTCGGCAGAGGGAGTCAGTCCCCTGCACCAGCACGGCGTGACTAGCGAGTCCAGCACAACAGATGGAGTCAGTCCCCTGCACCAGCACGGCGTGACTAGCGAGTCCAGCTCGGCAGAGGGAGTCAGTCCCCTGCACCAGCACGGCGTGACTAGCGAGTCCAGCTCGGCAGAGGGAGTCAGTCCCCTGCACCAGCACGGCGTGATTAGCGAGGCCAGCTCGGAAGAGGGAGTCAGTCCCCTGCACCAGCACGGCGTGACTAGCGAGTCCAGCTCGGCAGAGGGAGTCAGTCCCCTGCACCAGCACGGCGTGACTAGCGAGTCCAGCTCGGAAGAGGGAGTCAGACCCCTGCACCAGCACGGCGTGACTAGCGAGTCCAGCTCGGAAGAGGGAGTCAGTCCCCTGCACCAGCACGGCGTGACTAGCGAGTCCAGCTCGGCAGAGGGAGTCAGTCCCCTGCACCAGCACGGCGTGACTTTGTAGTGAGTCCAGCACGGCAGCGGGAGTCAGTCCCCTGCACCAGCACGGTGTGAGGCGAAGGTGAATGGGCGCTGCCAGCCTCCTGTGCCGCCTCAATACTGCATGGTGATGAAATTTTAAAAAGCGACCACCAACCCAACCCTTGTGTGCGTGTGGGAACAGTTTTGAAAAAAAAGTATACAAGGTTTTCCAAGACTCTGTGTGTGTGTGTGGAGGGGGAGTTGTGTGTTACAATACAACAGCTGCACTGGGTCGTGAAGGAAGTATATAAAATCAATCTCAGTCGTGATAAAAAAAAAGTTTGAAGAACACTGCTGTAATTCCCGCACTCCTGCCTTTTAGATTATTCGTGAAAAATGGAGGAACGTTAAGTTGGGATGGTTAAGAATGACTAAACTTTGGTGCCGTGATCGTAAAGCCTCGCCGCCAGGAAGTGGGCTAATGGTTCGTGGACGCGGGATCGCCCAGCTGAGAACACTGACTGCCACTGCCAGCCTGACCGCGACGGGCGAGGCAAGACGGAGCTGCTTTGACTGCAAATTAAGGCGGAGCATTGCATTTCCCTTCACGTAATTTGTCCTTCAACCTTCCATGTTTTTCTTTGCTGAGATTTTCAATTTTTCTAGTTTTTGTTCCTTTCTTACATGTTACGTATTACTTTCAGTGACCTCGGGACTTGGGTGAACTTTTTAAGGCTTCCTCTCATTCCCTCTCTTCCTTCCAGTCTTCCTTCATTCCTCCTTCGTCTCCATGTCTCCTCAATATTTCCCTCATAAAAATCTAACTCCCAACCAGAATTTTGCTCCTTCACCTTCGCCTTCATCACCCTGTGTTTCTCGACCCTTCACCTGTTCCTTACTCTCCTTTCCAAAATAGTTTCATCTATTCCTTCGAATCATCTGCGTCATCCTCCTCCTCCCCCTCAATTCTTCCTAACCTCACATAACCATATGATATCAAAATACATCATACAAAACGATTTTTCCAGGCCATATTTCAGCCTCCTATTTTCCCCAGAGCGTCTCTATCTTTGCTCATCGCCTGCCTCGCCTTCATTGCAAAGCCAAGACTGAAACATACAAGCGTCTCAGTCGAGAAAAGGATAAAAATTCACACACGTGTATAATATTGAAGTCCGGCCGTCCACCAGCCCGGGCTTCGAAAATATTAGGCACCTGAAGCACAGTGGGAGAGCTGCCAGTAATGGCTTCGCCTTGAGTGCCGTGCCGTGAGGACTGCACCAACCGCAGAAAACAGATGGACAACTAGACCGCAAAAAGTTCCACCAGACAGAGAACTAGACGGCGAGATGACAGGAAAACTTCTGAACAAAAACAAGCAACTCCTCTCCCATGACGTCCGTCTGGACAAGATTCAGGAACACAAAGCTAATTTTTCATCTGCCTTGAAAATATTGAAACATGCACCGAGTTCCGCCTGGACACTACACACAGAAGGCGGTCTTCCTAGAGCCTGAATCGACTTGCTTCCAACATTTACTCAACGTGAAATCCAAACTGAAAAAAATTATCTTTGATCACAACACGGAAAATACTGTCCATTATAGTCTGCCGGAATATTTACATACACTAATCTGCTGGAATATTTTCAAACAAACCTCAAATTTCCTTTTATGCATAAAAGTAATAGCTACACACGCAGTAATACTTAGCTTCCCTCCTGCCTCCCTAGTGTGAGGAGCTGTTCCCGTGTACGAATTTTCACCAGTACTTTCTCTCCCTTGTGTTTTCCGCTGCTCTCATTCTCTATAGCAGCGTCCCAATTCAATCTCCATCTCATTCTCTGCTGCGCCACAGATCTCCCCTCAACAAGCGCTTCCCTCTCTCCTTTAATAGCTTCTGTACCACTCTCTTATCTTCTTACTACAATTTTCAAATCTTGTAAGAGTTTCATCTGTACACTTTATTCCTGCTTTCCCTCTCGCATCCTCCTTTTTTAATGCTTCGGGAGAGCACTGCCCATTTTTCAATACCTGTTCTTTTTAACTTTCTATTCTCTCTTCTTCATTGTTTATGTCTCTCCTCCACAGATTATTTTTCGTTATATCTTCATCTCAGTCTCTGACATTCCTTGTCACAGAACACTCTAGATACTTCACTTCACCAACATTTATTCACTTTCTCCTCCACCTCCACTCAGCATTCTCTTGACTCTGCCACTGTCGACCACAAGTGTTTTGAATTTCTCTACTTACACTATTGCTTTTCCCTCTCACATCTCTGACTTGCTCGTCTGTACTCGTCTTGCAGCTCAAGTGCAAATGAAATCTGAAAAGTTTCTACATATAAATGGTCTGTGTGGAGGTGCCTTCCCGAGTAACGATTTCTCCAAAGGTTTTACGCGAGGAAATGTTGATAGAAAGCTTGCAAAAACGGTCCATCGAGTCACGACGACGTAAAGAAGATACACAAACTATGACACAACTTACAAATAAGAGCAACAACATTACACTAATACCATTTAATAAGGGGGGGTGAAAACTTTCATGACATTGATAAGATGGAACTATTTGATTTACTTAGAAACACTGCAGCCAAGAATCAGTTACGGCTGAGTAAATCGATACAGAGATCGAGAATGTCTCAATGTGTCTAATATAGTGTAGCAAAGACCCAAAACACCTCGAAGCAAGGCAGATTGCCGGCTGAGCTCCAGCAGGACCGACCGTCATTATAAGCCCATCGGTGTCAGGAAGCCTCCACAGCCTTCCAGTCTCCGGCTCACGCATGAACACACACAACTGTTTCGCTGCGCAAAACTGCAAACATCCTGATTTCCCTTATAGCCTCAAACTGCTCGCTGCAGATGCCTCGTCCCCTCGCGAATGGCTACTAAAGCCATCATCAGGGCCTCAAATAAACCCGCAAAGGATTACAACCTCGTTTCCCGTAACAGTGACACTTACGATAACCACTCCGTGATCAGTGTAGCGCGCGCATTGTGCCGCTGGCCAGGCGAGGCGGCAAGGACACCACGCACTCTACAACACTGACAACACCATTGTTCTTTCGTTTTCGACATCCATGTCACCTACAAGACTAAAATTAAACAATACCAAAGAACTCAAATGGACTAGAAAGTGTCCCCCATAACCAAATTCAGTCCTCAGATCTACACAGATTACAATCTGAAGAGTCCCTCTAAATTTCAGAATCACACCAGCAGTCTACATGGCTGCCTCCTTGAGTCTTCAGAGTGTAAAATCTCAGCACCCAACCAGGATGCAAGAAGACAAACCGCGGCCAGCTATGGCTGGCATGGCATGCATGGAGCCAAAATTAGAAACCAAAAACTAAAGCAGTCACTTGTCGCTCAGCTTAGTGAGAGTCAAAAGAGAATACTGGTGGCGAGAATGGCAGTCAGGAACACTCACCTGCCTCAAGCTGCCCACGCCAGATTTGACACGTGTTGCTGCAAAGCCGCGCTCAGGAGGCGATTCCGCCGCAATGCAATTATCTACTGTGTGTGTGTGTGTGTGTGTGTGTGTGTGTGTGTGTGTGTGTGTGTGTGTGTGTGTGTGTGTGTGTGTGTGTGTTCAAGCAAAGGATGATTAGCAGACTTTTATCGAACAGTGAATGAGAGGGAAGGAGGAGTAGGAGGAGGAGAAAGAAGAGGAAGAGGAATGTCACTACAGCTGACTGGAATGTACGTACATGTGCTTCAGAAGAGTTTTGCAGTCCATTGATATTCTAAGTACAGGCTGAAGGCGAAAAGGGAATGAGTAAGAAGATACTCGTACTAAAACAATCATCAAAGGTTTGTAGTAAAAAAATGTCGCCACGGATCGGCACTCGCTTCACCACATGCACTCAAAATGTAACATAAGACGCGCTGCGGTACAGATCCATCGCACAATAAAGGCGGAAGCGTGGACGGCCTCAAGTAAAGAGGATGAGTAACGTCAAAGCGCAGGCATCAATTAAGGTCCCTACCTTTTTTTTTAATTTATACCATGTGGGATTTTTCACGGGAATTTATGGGCTAAAGGGATACTTTTGGGGGTTCTTCCTATCTCAAAGCCCACCCGCTAGGAAACCGTTGCCCCGAGTGAGGAAGCCCAACCTACACTCAGACCGTGAACAGGATTCGAACCCGTGCGTTTGGAGACCCCTCGGACCCCAAAGCGCGCATGATTCATTCCACTGTACCACGGCGTTGGAATCTGGTGCGTCACATCAAGGTGGGCAGCTTGAATATTGCAACGCGGTGAGGTCTAGTACACGTTCAACATTTCCACATCTTAAACATGCACACACCTTCGTCGCACAACATGGCATGTTTATGATGTGGCGTGTCTGCAACGGGCAGTGAAAAGAAAAAGTCTTAACCTTCAGTTTAACTCTCACTGTGATGATCTCTTCCTCTTCCTCTTCCTCCTCCTCCTCCTCCTCCTCCTCCTCCTCCTCCTCCTCCTCCTCCTCCTCCTCCTCCTCCTCCTCCTCCTCCTTTCCCTCCTCTCCCTCTGTTTAATTAGTACTCCTCCTCCAGCTCTTGGAGTTACATAAACCAAACATCTTTCAGCGCACCTCTGCCTCTCTACTAATGAGGAAGGTGACTAGTTTTTCTCACTGGCTGTGTACACGCTCCTCGTCGTGAAGTTTCATTGTCTGTCTCTCTCCCATTCTCACATGTCTTCCTCCAACACCTTGTCTTCTCTTCCACGCTCTCCTTTTCCTCCTCTTTCTCCTCCTCCTATTCCTCCCAGCGGCAAGGTCGGCAGGGTGCTCCTCTCCTCCCCGCCTTCACGATGGAGCAGCGACAAGTCTTAGTATTGGTAAATGAATTACTCCTCTCATTTTTAGCTCAAGACCGACGGACATTGCTACCTAAGCTCGTTTTCCTTATGAGAGAGAGAGAGAGAGAGAGAGAGAGAGAGAGAGAGAGAGAGAGAGAGAGAGAGAGAGAGAGAGAGAGAGAGAGAGAGAGAGAGAGAGAGAGAGAGAGAGAGAGAGAGAGAGAGAGAGAGAGAGAGAGAGAGAGAGAGAGAGAGAGAGAGAGAGAGAGAGAGAGAGAGAGAGAGAGAGAGAGAGAGAGAGAGAGAGAGAGAGATTCACTCATTCGTTTCATTTGTATTATCCTTCCACTTCCTAACTCTCCCACTCCCTCATACACACACACACACACACACACACACACACACACACACACACACACACACACACACACACATGGAGAGGGCCCCTATTCAGGCTGATGTAAGCGGAGGGAAAAAGGCGCGGCTGGGCCCGGAATTCTGCGCTGCACTGCACCGACAAACACACATTTCCATACGTAAACACACACACACACACACACACACACACACACACACACACACACACACACACACACACACACACAGAACGGACAGACAGACAGACAGACATGACAGACAGCCAGAGAGCCAGACGGACTGATGGAAACAGCCGACAAACACAGAATCAATCGGTGGTTTACGTCAGCTGATGGTACGCGCGGGTACAGAACATAAATAAGCGTTAATATTGGGCTCTGACAGTGATACAGTTCCATACGTGCATACATACATACTATACATACATTCTGTATATACATAAATTTGCAGATAGCAAAATGTTTATTGGCTGTATCCTTTAAAGTACAAAATGCATCACAAAAGTGCATAGAATATTGTCAATTCAAAAGGTATGGGACAGTAAATCACTCAAAAAGTGTCAAATATCGCAACATGTACAAAAATAGTCAATCCATTTCTCTCTCTCTCTCTCTCTCTCTCTCTCTCTCTCTCTCTCTCTCTCTCTCTCTCTCTTGACCTGGTCTCGCCTCTAAAGTTTTGTTTCTTACTTCTTTATAACATCTGCGTGTTTGCTCTTCTTGATTTGTTTCTCCACCTTCCAACGGCTTGAACACCCAAGAGTATCTCCAGAACTAACTTACGTAAATAATGATAGAAACGAGTGAAGTTTCGTAAGTGCGAGTGAAGTATTTGAAGAGCGGCGGACAGCAGGCAATAAACACCACGCGCTGCTCCTTGTCCTATCCGTCCCTCAGAGTTTCACCTTCCCAGAAATGGTGGTGGAAAAGATGGTAGACATTTAAAA
>NC_059289.1:10180925-10200925 GCF_017591435.1 Portunus trituberculatus | reverse complement strand
ATTTTAGCAGAGGAGGGTTTATCTGCTACCTCTTCCTCATGACAAAGTTCAGGCTTCAGAATCTTCTGAAACAAATCCTTGGTTCCTGCAGCAGCGTTCACCTATGATGCCCTTCACTCGATTGCGACCACTCCGTCACAGACTCCTGGTGCTGTTGGATCCCGTGCGAGTATTTCCAATGTCCACCTCAATCAGTCAACTCGAGTCTCATTTCTCTCACTAACAAAGAAGAATTTCACTCGTCTTTCCCACCATTTGTCGCGTTGACACAGCAAATGCTATCAGAAGCTGCTTCATGCTCCAGCACACCTCGCCCCTTTCCCTTCCCTGCCCTTGTCTGAACCACGTCACTGATGAACTGAGGGACACGCTCAGCCTCGCCCCCTCGCTGTCCTGACGCCCGCCGCGGCTGACTGGTGATACGGAACGGCTTTTGATGAAGACGGGTGAGAAAGGAGCGAGGGAGGCACAGTGTACACAGGCAGGGAGTTGCAGGGGAGAGGAGAGGCATAATGTACACAAGCTAGGAGGTGCAGTGGAGAAGAGAGGCATAGAGTACACAGGCGGGAAGTGCAGGGGAGATGGGAGGCACAGTGTACGTGGATGGAGAGGCGCGAGGAAATAAGATAGCCGTAGTGATTCTTGTTTATATGAGATTGGGAAGCGAAAGAGTGCAGAGAGGGAAAAGAAACGGTGAATAGGAAAGAATAGCAAGGTAAAAGATAATGAAGTACCATGATGTAATAGAGAAGAATGCAGAGGAAAGATGAAAGAGGAAGAGGAAGAGAAGGAGAAGGTGGAGGAGGAGGAAGAGAAATGGAGAATTAGCCAAGGGTAAAAAGAAAGTAAAGTGGTGAAGGCGAGTGTTGGCTATTTCTTTCCTTCTTTCATCCTTCTCTTCCTCTGCACATTTTCCTTTCCTTCTTTCATTCCTCCTTCCACTCTTTAGCCTCTTCACCCCTTTTTCTCTTCCCTTTTTTCCGCTTCCTTCTTCTTGTCTCTTTCTTCCTCTCCCCTTCACTTATTCTAACTTTTCTCATCTCCTGTCCAAGAGTAATTCTTTTATTTCCTTCCCACCTCCTTCCTTTATTAATTCTTTCCCTCAGTTTTCTTTTTTCCTTCTCCTCGCCTCTCATCTCTCCTTTTTCATTGTTTCTCATGGCTAATAGCTTTTCTCCCTCACCTCGACTCTCTCTCTCTCTCTCTCTCTCTCTCTCTCTCTCTCTCTCTCTCTCTCTCTCTCTCTCTCTCTCTCTCTCGCTGACTTTCTTGTGCATTTTTACTTTCTCCTTCCATCTTGCATCAATTTCCTTTTTTTTTTTTTTTCTTCTTTTTTCCCTCCACATCCTTTCTTCCACCACTACCCTCGCCTCTTCCTCACTCCATGCCACCCATCATATATCATTCTACTGCCGCCTCCTCCTCTTCCTCCTCCTCTTCCTGACCCTGCCCTGACATATGAAACAGAATGGATATTGTTACTAGAAGAGAAGCAAACACAAAAAAGAACAAGAACTAGAACAAGAAGAACAAGAAGAAAATGAGAAGTATAAAAAGAAAGAAGGAGAAAAGAGGAAGAAGAGGACGAAAAAGGAGAAGAAAGAGGAAAAAAAACGGTGGAAATGAAAAAGAAAGAAAAAAGGAAGAAAAAGAAGACGGAGGATAAAAATAGAAAAAGAGGAAGAAAAAGAAGAGAAGAAAACGAAAAGAGGAAGAAAAAAAAGAAAAAGGAGCAAAAGAAAATAAGGAAGAAAAAGGAAAAAGAAGAAAAAGAGGAAGAAAAAGAGGAAGAACAACAGCTACAACAACAACAACAATAACAAAAGCAAGATAGACATCAGGTCACGTTCCGTACACACACACACACACACACACACACACACACACACACACACACACACACACACACACACACACACACACACACACTAATTACGTGCAACACATTCTTAAAAAGGGAACAGGACAGTATTTTTTTTCCGTGCAACTCGCGCTCTTTGAATTTCCAACCAAGGCAAGAATTTTCCCGCGACAGAATAATATTTTTGCCTCTGCCAAAAACGAGAACAGAAATAAAAGATAAAAGAAAAAAAAAAAGGTTAGATTATCTGGATAAGCGAAAAGGAAAAATACAAGTTAGCAGAACTAAGAAGTATTTCCCAATGGTATATGAAGAATCTCTCTCTCTCTCTCTCTCTCTCTCTCTCTCTCTCTCTCTCTCTCTCTCTCTCTCTCTCTCTCTCTCTCGTGGCGGGGACAACAATAGCTTGACTGTTTAATCACAAACAACATAACAAGTGCCGCTTTGTTCACACATTTATTTCATCATGAGAACAGCTTCCGCCTATGTGACAATGTGTGTGTGTGTGTGTGTGTGTGTGTGTGTGTGTGTGTGTGTGTGTGTGTGTGTGTGTGTGTGTGTGTGTGTGTGTGTGTGTGTGTGTGTGTGTGTGTGTGTGTGTGTGTGTGTGTGTGTGTGTGTGTGTGTGTGTGTGTGTGTGTGTGTGTGTGTGTGTGTGTGTGTGTGTGTGTGTGTGTGTGTGTGTGTGTGTGTGTGTGTGTGTGACAGTGTGTGTGTGTGTGTTTCACTGCTGCAGTCTCTGACGAGACAGTCAGACGTTACCCTATGGAACGAGCTCAAAGCTCATTATTTCCGATCTTCGGATCTTCCGATCTTCGGATAGGCCTGAGACCAGGCACACACCACACACCGGGACAACAAGGTCACAACTCCTCGATTTACATCCCGTACCTACTCACTGCTAGGTGAACAGGGGCTACACGTGAAAGGAGACACACCCAAATATCTCCACCCGCCCGGGGATCGAACCCCGGTCCTCTGGCTTGTGAAGCCAGCGCTCTAACTACTGAGCTACCGGGCGTGTGTGTGTGTGTGTGTGTGTGTGTGTGTGTGTGTGACTGTGTGTGTGTGTGTGTGTGTGTGTGTGTATGTGACAGTGTGTGTGTGTGTGTGTGTGTAATTCACTGTTTGATCTGCTGCAGTCTCTGACGAGACAGCCAGACGTTACCCTACGGAACGAGCTCAGAGCTCATTATTTCCGATCTTCGGATAGGCCTGAGACCAGGCACACACCACACACCGGGGAAACAAGGTCACAACTCCTCGATTTACATCCCGTACCTACTCACTGCTAGGTGAACAGGGGCTACACGTGAAAGGAGACACACCCAAATATCTCCACCCGGCCGGGGAATCGAACCCCAGTCCTCTGGCTTGTGAAGCCAGTGCTCTAACCACTGAGCTACCGGACCGTGTGTGTGTGTGTGTGTGTGTGTGTGTGTGTGTGTGTGTGTTTGATATAGAAAATTATAGTAGTAGTAGTAGTAGTAGTAGTAGTAGTAGTAGTAGTAGTAGTAGTAGTAGTAGTAGTAGTAGTAGTAGTAGTCGTAGTAGTAGTAGTCGTAGTAGTAGTAGTAGTAGTAGCAGCAGCAGCATTACTAATAGTAGTAGTAGTAGTAGTAGTAGTAGTAGTAGTAGTAGTAGTAGTAGTAGTAGTAGTAGTAGTAGTAGTAGTAGTAGTAGTAGTAGTAGTAGTAGTAGCAGTAGTAGTAGTAGTAGCAGTAGTAGTAGTAGTCGTAGTTGTAGTAGTTGTAGTAGTCGTAGTAGTCGTAGTTGTAGTAGTCGTAGTAGTTGTACTCGTAGTAGTCGTAGTCGTAGTAGTCGCAGTTATAGTAATCGTAGTAGTAGTAGTAGTAGTAGTAAAGAGTTGCCATGTTTGCGGACAAGTCATCTTCCTTCTTCTTCTCCTCCTCCTCCTCCTCCTCCTCCTCCTCCTCCTCCTCCTCCTCCTCCTCCTCCTTCCCTCTGGTTCACGCAGCGTACATCAAGATCTTGCCGCCCTTGGTGTCTCCCGGGTCACACCAGCAGGGTAACACCGACACTCCCCCTCCCCACTACCGCCATTACCGCCACACTGTCATGTTGGAGCAGGTGGTGAATACATTATGCTTCATGGAGGCTTCCTGAACTCCTAAAAGGCCAGGTCCCTTCCCTCCCTCCCCCCACCATCAGGCGAGGCGGGCCCATCTGTTGTACTGGATGTTATTGCCACCACCACGCCGCGCACTCAATGAAGAAACTGTTGTGTCTGTATATTTCCCGCTTCACGTGTTGAGGTCAGGCTATGTTCGTTATGTATCAAGTGAGTTCAGTAACACACAAAAAGAAGCATAACGAGAACTCTAAACTACTTTTTCTTCATACACTTCTGGTAAATCAAAAGTTGCATTTTATTATCCCATTTGTAGTATCATAAATCCTTGTAAGTAGACTTTTGCCGATAACAATGCAGAAAAGCAGCATAACAGCACAACAGCGACCACATATTACAACTGTCAAAAACCGTGAAAACAAGAGAAGTACTCACTCCAAGACGACAGGCATGCAGACTATACGGGCTGAGTGTGGCAGGCCTCAGGTGGAGAGTAGCCTGAAATGGAGTTGCCTGCGTGGAGAGAGAGGGAGGGTAGGTTAGCAGGGTCCGAGATGCCACTGTGTAAATGTGACAGTGTTGATCAATGCATGCAGAACAAACACACCACTAGTTCACTGTCTAACATCAAATCAAGTCATCGCCATACAGCGTGTGTCAAATATACATAGGAATAGGCAAAAAAGTGAGTAATTACTGAAGGATGTTTCTTATAATAATTGACGACGAAAAAAATTATGAACGGAAAATTGACAGGGAATGTAGGAGTATGTGATGGCTTGCCGAGGCTTCAAAGGTTCCCCGGGTGCCTGTCTTTGCTGCATCGTAAGAGGCTGACGGTTACCCAATACAAGTTCCGAGACACGCATCGACAAAGCTTTCGCTGGATGAAAACCACGCAGACATTCTATCACAAAAGGTGGGAGAGGCAGCGAAGAAAAACAGTGCAACTCTTCTGAACACGGTGATATTTCTTATAATAGAGACGACGAAGTAGTTTAATGATATGAAAGAAACTGCAAAACTTTTTGGACCCATAAAAATGAGTCAACGCTTATATATATAAATAACCTTATTAACTATATATGGAGGAGAGGAATGTATTCACACACGCGAGCAACACTGCACCGCCTCCTGTGTCACAAGGCTAGGCATTGCGTCAATAGCTCCAATAGGTATTTGTTAACACGAGGGAGAGTTGTTGTAGGGTCACTATTCAGTGAAATAGTTATGTTCGAGCAAGTCCCCTCAGACCGCAGGGTTCGCCTGCCTTCTCTGTAATATGCTATGAAAATTGATGGAAGTTCGATATATTAACAAAGCTTAGGCACCACAGAGCACCTAATGTTCAATACGTGAACATTTGCATAGAAAATCAAGGCACGAGGAGGCTTGAGGAGGCTTTGGAGTGCTGTGCGCAACTAAGAGACAGAGGAGCGATTCACACACCGAGATGTAGCTGGCGGACTGCTGACGCCTGCCTGCGCTGGCAAAGGATCGCCTACCTTGCAATGAGAACATATTTCGTGCTCTGTGGAATGATCACACTGAGATACTGCTTCGTTAAATGTACGACTGGAACAACACACTTTCAATATAAAGGTTTTAACCATGAACAGAACACTAAGCTTTTTGTTTTTCGTTATTAATGATTAGTAACTCAATGATAATAATATTATAGAGATAAAAAAAGGAAGGGAAAAAATTTTGCAAAGCTAATACTGCACCAAATGCGTCACTATTCTGCATTAAAACTAATAGCATCGATGTAATTACCTGAACAGAAAGTGTAAATTGTTACCACACGAGCACCAGTGTTACTGTGAGGCAGGAGGCGGTTATCGCCAAACTTTACTGGATGTAGTTCAAGGCAACACACAGTGAGCCGGGTCACACGAGCGAGGTCGTTAAAACTTTTGGTTTCACGACCGACGACCATTGTGTCTAAAGGTTTGGCAGCCTCAATAGTTCGCTTCCTGCCGCCCTCCCTGCCTCCTGAGGCAAGCCATTTCCGCATACACATTTGCCAATTGGAGTCCCGTTCTTTGCTTTCTTCCCAACTACTGTTCATCTTAACCCTTCGTCTCTCTTTGACCACCACAATCACCTACTGCTACCCTGGCTGGTCCTTTTAACGGTCTTTATATGATAGTTAACAAATAATACAACTCAACCGACCCTTCGCGACGACTGCTGCTTGGAAACGACTTCCATCACAGTTGTTATGCATCCACGCTGGCTCTCACTCCCCTTTCCCTTGTCGGGAGAAAGCACTGGTTCTGGTTCCGGTGGTTGTCTGGAAGAACTGCCTCTTCAACGACACCCTCTTCTTCTTCTTCTTCTGGGTGTTGTGCATGCTGCCACCGCACACTAAGTTCACTTACTTTCACGTGGAATTGATAATACTTGGCTGGTGTCTGTGCTCATCTACATTTCTTTGTAGAGTAACTTCTGTTCATTCATTAGCCTCCTCCAGCTGGCCAGTCACCAAAACGACCATCTTCCGGCACTTGGAGAACACTTCGCGGCAGCACGGCAGAAACGTCACCTGTCCACTGCATTACTGTTGTGTGCACTGTTGTGTGTTTCAGAGTTCAAAAAGTTTTCTTTCTTAGTCCGATTAGAACAAGTCAGGAGCAATGTAACGTCAGAGCATCAGTGTCAGCAAACTATTTATTGTATTTTATGAGAATCATGCCGTAGCCATTTTTCGTCACGTACAACTGACACACACATCAACACAAAAGTCTTCCTTCCTCTCATCACTATTACTCGTATCTCACCTCGCGATTGTCGCAGCCATCAACAAGTCCATGTTTAGCTAGTCAGTCAAAAACAAGCACCTTGGCACCAGAGCGAGAGACACGAGCCATTTCACCACCACACACGCACGAGGATAGCAACTCACTGCCCACCACCGCCAGAGTCAAACCAGACGAATCACTAAATGAAACGCCTTCCCTCTAATGAAACACCTTCTTTTTAATAGAGCTGACACGAAGAACATATTGCAACTACGTGAGAGTCTGGGCACACCCTTTGTTTTGATTTTGTGTTCCCCGCCGCTACAGTGATTGCGTTACTGGTACTTACACGGCTGTCACTGGTCTGACAAAACTGCTTTTACCGCCATGCCACCACGACGGACAATGAACACCAGTGTCTGGCCTCTCATTAGATGTGCTGGCTGGTGGTGCTGAACAAAACCCACCTCGTCTCGATTCCGAGGAAGAACAAAACAGGAATGTGACGTCACACACACACACACACACACACACACACACACACAGCGCCTCTCGTTCAGTAAGGGCAAACTAAAACAATTCCTCGCCGAGCTGCGGCTGAAGCACATTTGTTCAAGGTAAATATTTGTCAATTTTCAGCTCAAAGGAAGAATTAATCTGGCGGAGCAAGGCGAGTAAATTTCACGAGTGTGTGTGTGTGTGTGTGTGTGTGTGTGTGTGTGTGTGTGTGTGTGTGTGTGTGTGTGTGTGTGTGTGTGTGTGTTTTCTCGTTCTTGTTTTGCCTTGTTTATTTGTGGACTGGTTAGTATAGCAGCAGTAGTAGAAACATTTGCAGCAACAGCAACATTACAACAAAAGAACCTTCACCACCATCATCATCACTAGCAATACCACCACCACCACCAACAACAACAATAAAAACAACAACAATAACAACAAAAAGGCTCCACATTTGCGTCAGAACTTGTTGAAACCGGCTGAGGGAAAAATGGAAACAGTTTCAGTGTTTGACTGCCGCTACTCAATTCCAGCGACAACTTGCACAGCACGCCAGGTGTGTGTGTGTGTGTGTGTGTGTGTGTGTGTGTGTGTGTGTGTGTGTGTGTGTGTGTGCGTGTGTGTAATTCACCTCGGTCGCCTGCTGGTCACCCAGCCGGTCTTCTCCATTACCGAGTGAGCTCAGAGCTCATAGACCGATCTTCGGGTAGGACTGAGACCACAACACACTCCACACACCGGGATAGCGAGGCCACAACCGCTCCAGTTACATCCCGTACGTATATACTGCTAGGTGAACAGGGGCCACACATTAAGAGGCTTGCCCATTTGCCTCGCCGCTTCCCGGGACTCGAACCCGGGCCTATCGATTGCGAGTCGAGCGTGCTAGCCACTACACTACGCGGTGTGTGTGTGTGTGTGTGTCACAAACTGAATGATGATGATGATAATGATGATGATGATGATGATGATAATAATGATGATGGACGCAAGACTGAAGAGAAGGCAAGAATCTTAGTAATAAGGAAGAGAGAGAGAGAGAGAGAGAGAGAGAGAGAGAGAGAGAGAGAGAGATTTGTTCTTGTGGGGCAGCGGTGGGAGGCGAGGGATTCCAGGCCGCGATAAGGTAATGTGTGAGTCAGCTGGAGATAAGCACCGCGACCACTGCTGTCACATTACCAGCCAGCACGCTTTACACTGCTCACTGCACTGCGAGTCTGGATAAGAGTCTGTATACGAGAAGCTACTCCACGCTACCACTCCTTTGTCTAATGCCGCCCTCGACACACCCTCAGCTTCCTGTGTCTCCTGACTTTCATCTTATCCTTTCAATGCCACCTTGCGCCCCTTAACGCCTCTTTGCCTCCTGCCACTCCCAAGCACCTCTCACTCCTCGCCCAATAAAATTCACCAGGCGTCCCTTTCACCTCCTCCCCTTTACTCTCGCTCCCTCACATATTCCTCCCTCGTGGCCACTTGACCTCAGAAAGACTAAAAATAAAAAAGAGAAAACAAACTAGGATTACATTGACAAGGTTTCCCTCGTCCCTTTTTCTCCTTTGATGTCACGATGATGATATTGATGGTGGCACTCATTATGATTCCTGACCCTCGCCTCTTCACTAAAGGGTGGAGGGGAGCGGAAGGGACGCGGCCTCGGGGACAGAATAATGTTAACAAGGGACATCACTGTCCAGGTTATCAGATTTCATATTTTCTTCTCGCTCCTTTTTCCGTTGTCCGTTTACCTTCTTTCACCCATTATTGCTTGCTGTTCTTTTCATAAAGTTTTGCGCTTCAAAATTTTTGTATTCTTTTCCCAAATCTCAATCTCATGTTTCTTCCGATACCACTCAAGTTCGTGCCTCACAGTAACTCACTCCCGCCAAACCAATGACACGGCCCGCGCTGACAACTGGCGCGAGTCATACATACTGAGCCACAACACACAACAGTGACTGCAATGTAGTGTACTGCAGCCGTGTTGTTGCTGTTGCTGTTGTTATTGATGTTTTTAATCAGTAGTAGTTGGCCTCGGTCAGAGCTCTCTAAACGAAAAAAAAAAAAAGCAAAGAAAAGAAAACTAATATCACGACGTGGCTGATGAAGCGGGCGAGTCTGTGAAGGGGACGTCTATAATTACTGTCAAAAAAAAAAAAAAAAAACTGCACCAAACATTTTCCGGTGATGAGTTTTTAAAGTTCATGCAAAGAAAACGATCGGAAAACTTTAAATGAGACAAAGCAGTGACGTCCAAAGTAGACTATAGAACTCTAAATGAAAAAAAAGCAATAATAATAAAGGTAAAAGTAGCAATAATGGTAATAGAAATAATAGTAATAATAATAATAATAATAATAATAATAATGAAAATAATAATAATAATAATAATAATAATAATAATAATAATAATAAGATTAAGTTAAATTCGGAGTAAAAAGACTCAATCATCCACAGAAACAGCTCTGCATTTGCTCACTATTCCAGCCTTTTGGGAAATTAGAGAGGCAATTTTTGCTAACATGGGTCCCAAAGGTCCGTCTGTCATTTTAAGTTATCTCAAGCAGCTTCAAGGAATTACACGTTAATTGCTTGTCTGTTAATTCTGATGCCAGGGTGCGTGGAACTGGAGATGCTGCTGCTGGTCGTGACAGCATTAAATTTCATACCTCACCGCCGACACCGCAAGGGTTAAATTAAGATCTGCGTTCAGTTGACTTGTCACCAGCCGCTTATTTTGAAGATCAGGACTATCATGAGAGAAGGTGACGTGCCAAACATCACTACTGAGAGAAGAATGAAGGTCTTAGCAACACTTAATCTTAAGCAGCGGGACACCAGACATGAAGCAAATTAGACACCTGAAATAAGCATCAATAGCAACAACATGGTGGCAGATGTTAGATAGAGAAGAAAGACAATAAAATAATGGCTAAAGAAAATCAAAATCATACACAAATGGAAAGTCCAGGAAATCAAATCAGGTCTTAAACTGAGCCCGGGGCAACAACCTCATTAGTACACCACTTCTACATGTCATTGCTTTCTCCTTTCTTCGACAACAATAGTGGATAAACCAGCTCGGGGATGGTATCTAAGTGAGCCTTTTAGTTTAATCAGTTTTCTAGCTATTGGTCAGATTTTCCTTACATAAAAAAGGCAAGATAAGAGATGGAAGAGAAAAAAATATAAGAAAGACGAGTTAAGCAAAGTTAGACAAAGAAGGAGATTTAGGATAGCAGTGATAAAGGGACAGGATTCACCAGATTAATTCGAGACAATAAAGAAAAAGAAAGTGTCAGGAATAAAGAAGGCACTGGAAAGAAGAGGGAGAGGAAAGGAAGCGGCAAAGGTGACGAAGACTGTGGAAGATAATGGAAGATAATAGTGAGGAGTGTGAAAATGCCTCCATTAGTAGTGAGCTGAGACGGTGGATGGTCACGTCCATAGAGAGAGAGAGAGAGAGAGAGAGAGAGAGAGAGAGAGAGAGAGAGAGAGAGAGAGAGAGAGAGAGAGAGAGAGAGAGAGAGAGAGAGAGAGAGAGAGAGAGAGAGAGAGAGTGAGTGAGTGAGTGAGTGAGTGAGTGAGTGAGTGAGTGAGTGAGTGAGTGAGTGAGTGAGTGAGTGAGTGAGTGAGTGAGTGTGAGTGAGTGAGTGTATGTGTTTGTGTATGTCTGCCTGTCTGTCTGTCTGTGTGTGTGTGTGTGTGTGTGTGTGTGTGTGTGTGTGTGTGTGTGTGTGTGTGTGTGTGTGTGTGTGTGTGTGTGTGTGTGTGTGTGTGTGTGTGTGTGTGTGTGTGTGTGTGTGTAAGTAAGTAAACATTTATTGCTATTAAACATTAAATACAATATATACTTGCATTAGAAAAATGTTGTTAATACAGCAACGGTCTGTCGAGCGTAAGCTCCATGACAGACATTATTAAATACTAAAGGTTAAGAGGATGGATAGATAAATAAATGTTAACATAAGGTTACATATGTGCTAAGTACAATTATTAATAAGAAAACGAAAAACATGATTATGATTGTAGTTATAACGCAATACAAAAGAAATATTATAGTTAAATAGTGAAACAATTATATTACGAAATTTCCTACATAGTTCTTAATTTTTCTTTTAAATGTTGAAATATTGGTTGATCTAAGGAGTAACTTTTGTTCTAGTGGTAGACTATTATATAATTGAGGACCAAAGCTTAATACACTATTTTTAAAGAGAGTTGTCCTGAAATGGGGGCAGTACAAGTCAACATTATTACTCCTAGTGCTTGGGTTGTCAACAATTCTAAAGACATTATTTCCACTATAATATTGTGCAGTTTTAAATATAAGTAATAAAGTGAAATATTTATGAATTAAGTCAAATTTCTTAAGTTTAGTAGTGGAAAAAATAGTGGCTGTAGAGTCAAATTTATGAAGAAAAAAAATACATCTAAATACTTTATTTTCGGAAATAACTAGTTTGTCCAGGAACGAGGGCCATGTACATGCCCATATTGGTACACAGTAAATGAGGTAAGGATAACATAATGTGTCATATATACTAATCATAGCCTCTGTTGTAAGATTATGTCGCACTTTATAGAGTAAGCCACAAATTTTGGATAGTTTTACACAAATTTCATCAATGTGATATTTCCAGTTAAGATTAGAGTCAATAATTATACCAAGGAATTTCATATGATTAATCTGTTGTATTACATCGCCCTCAATTTGTAATGGTGGTATTTGATTTCTTTCTGACCTGTTCTGAAAGAATATATATTTGGTTTTTGAGACATTTACCTTTAATTTACTATATTGTATCCATGTATTTATAGAGTTTAATTCCAGGTTAAGCATTTCGTGCAGCTGATGTATATTACTGTTGCTCCTAAACAGGTTTAGGGGAATGCCTCTTACGCCTAAGTGTTCCAGTTTATCAAGAAGAATTTTGTGATCGAGTGTGTCGAATGCTTTTGAGATCAATAAATACTCCAACAACATTGAGCTTTTCTTCCAAAAAGGTATAAAAATTGCTCACAAACTGTAATATTGCTGATTCGGTGGACCCGTTAGCTCGAAACCCGTGTTAGTATTCAGACAGTAAGTTATGATTTTGTAGGTAGCTAGTTAAACGAACGGAAATTACCTTTTCAAATATCTTATTGACAGCTGGCAGGATTGAAATAGGACGATAATTGTTTATATCATTTCTGTTACCAGATTTATACAATGGTATTACTTTGGCTTTTTTAATTGCATCTGGAAAAATGCCTGATCTCAAGGAGAGGTTGATTATGTGGGTAAGTGGAGCAGATATTTCTGACGATACATGTTTTAGTACTAGTGGTGATACTTCGTCGTATCCCGATGCAGTGTGTGTGTGTGTGTGTGTGTGTGTGTGTGTGTGTGTGTGTGTGTGTGTGTGTGTGTGTGTGTGTGATTACTTGTCGCTTCTCTTTCTCTTTGTATAGCTCCTTTTTGCTACTCAGTGTGTTTGTTTATCTCCATATTACTCTGTTGATATGAGTATAGTCTCTCTCTCTCTCTCTCTCTCTCTCTCTCTCTCTCTCTCTCTCTCTCTCTCTCTCTCTCTCTCTCTCTCTCTCTCTCTCTTTAAAGCAACCTTTCCTCTCCACTAACTTTTCACAAGGCTATTCAAAACTCATCATCATCCCTCCTATCCCATTTCTCATGCCTGTATCGAGTTGAGTTCAGGAGCCTCTACCTCGCCCTCGACCTGCTCCGCACACAAACAACACTCCACTGCGCCACCTCCTCTCCACCAGTGTCAAAAATAATATCAACTTTACACTCACACGTCAGAAACCTTTCCTGGCGTGGCTGATGCTTTGCTCCTTTCCCTCTCTTCCTCCGAAACCTCACTCTGTCAGATAGTTCCTTTGACTTCCTCCACACAAACATTTCTTTACAGCCGCCATCAGACCAATACCCAATAGAGAAACCATTAGCCGAGTATTAATTTTCGATCCATCACCTTGACTCCCGAAAGCGATTAGGAGACGGGGATTAGGAGCAGGGTAGGAAACGGCAGTGGATGAAGCAATGAGAGAGAGAGAGAGAGAGAGAGAGAGAGAGAGAGAGAGAGAGAGAGAGAGAGAGAGAGAGAGAGAGAGAGAGAGAGAGAGAGAGAGAGAGAGAGAGAGAGAGAGAGAGAGAGAGAGAGAGAGAGAGAGAGAGAGAGAGAGAGAGAGAGAGTGTGTGAGGGTAAATTATATCTGTGACAAAGAAACTCTAGGTACTTCAATTTTCAAAGGTTATATTTATGGAAAACTGTGTGTGTGTGTGTGTGTGTGTGTGTGTGTGTGTGTGTGTGTGTGTGTGTGTGTGTGTGTGTGTGTGTGTGTGTGTGTGTGTGTGTGTGTGTGTGTGTGTGTGTGTGTGTGTGTGTGTGTGTGTGTGTGTTTGTGTGTGTGTGTGTAATATTAATATTAATAATATTTTGGTTTATTTGAATGGCCACTTTACAGCTGAATTTTATTTTACATAATGCAGACACGTGTATACTGTACACTACCATATTCTGTACACATCATCTTAAATTTACCTCAATCCCACAGTGGTATCCGACAATTTTTGGTAGCGTGCTGTCAGATGGCACCAGATAGAGTTGCTGCACTAGGCTCCGACTCACAAGCTATACACGTCTGCCTGTATGGAGTCCATACTTTTTTTTTATTATGGCCTATTGCGCCTGTAGGCATACTTGAAGAGTATATAGGGGGGAAGCGCTGTTCAGCTTCAGCCCATTAGTGGCGCAGGCTATTTTGTTTATAGTGGTTCCTATATTAGGGCTCATATCACCACCCATGCGCATCTTTGGTATAACCACCTAGAACCTGGGTATCGTGGTAACATGTATGTAGGTGACTTTAAACCACTCGACAAATGGCATAACTTCAAAGCGTTATGTGGTGGGATTCGAACCTACGAGTGGACGTCTGCCCGATCCCATACTCATCACCTTATCCATTACGTTACTATAAGACCTGTCCACACTATACAGCAGTGCCAGACGGGCAAACACTAGTACCATACCCCGTTCTAATACACAACCTACTAGTTAGAGTGGCGGGCAAGGACCGAATTTTTTCTGGTCTGCTGTGCTATGCATGACGAGGTCGCTCTCACACTTAGGTATTCTATTACTGCCTACTGAATGACATGAATTGCCCCACTGAACCACCTCTTCAGCGGTGTGGAGCAGTATACGAGACTACAGGTGAGGGTAGACGGTAGAGCCAACAAGCTCTGTTCACAAGTGGAGGGTTTATACGGATCTAGTAGCACTTTCTAGTGCCATATCAGTGCCCGTATCTTTACGCTGCTGACGTCATCAACTACCCACAGTGATGTGTTTCTATTGTTTGACGGTCAGGCACTGCTCGATAGTGTGGGCAGGTCTTTACTCTGCGAGCCCATCAGGGAGCAACTGGCTTAATACGCGAGCTGGAACTCCACTGAGGCAATGGTCTGTATAGTCGTTCGTGGCAGGTGAACATCCCGAAATAGCTTTTAGAAATATTGCGAACGCAGATGAACACAAAGAAAATCCTCACTTGACAGTATTCATAACAAATGCTTGCTTCTCTTTGATAAGGGCACCCGTCTTGTATCATATTGACGAGAGCATCACTTCCATAACCACAGCTTCTCACCTCACCATCCACATAAGTGACTTGTGCACTGTCAAGCTGTCACTGCAACACGCACAGCTGCACATCGCCCACAATGTGCGTTGCATTGCCGGGCTGCGTCACTGCCACACACACACACACACACACACACACACACACACACACACACACACACACACACACACACACACACACACACAGCTGTCCTGGTACCGCTGGCACCATCAATATGTTCTGGTGTGGCTGAAGAGAAACACTGGGGGAGTTTCCGTGTTTATTGTAGGATACAAAATGTACTGGAGGCTTGGTAGCTTGGTAGCGAGCGGCCGTGGAAAGGCTTGAGAAGTAGCCGGCGACGAGAGAGAGACTTGTAGTCGGTAGCGGCTAGATGGAGCTTGTAGCAAGCGTGATGATGTATAATTACAGTCTACACACTGGAGTGTGACTGTAGACAGGTGACTGTAAAACTAGACTGGCTGTGCAGGACAGGAGGACCAGTCAAAGAAAGCAAGCGGATTGCCAAACAGAGCGTGAGCTTGTCCCTTAAGCTGCGTTAGGACTTAGGAACCAGACTGAGCGTGGCGTCCCTTGGGGTAGCGGAACAATACACAGCCCCAGTACACCATACGGTAGAACATTACATTACTCCGCGTTAACAACATAGTCTGTCTATGATACAACTCTTCACTACCAACGCAGTGTGTGCTGCACTGGCGGGCTGCAGCGGGAGCTGGTGGTGGGCAGCAAGCGGCTTTCCCGCGGCCCAGCTCTGCTGCCTATTGCTGGCTCGCTAATCGTGTGTTGCTGGAATATTTTTGGTCTCCAGCCAAATGAACGCCACTTGCAACACCAGCTAAAAGTCTGCCTCGCCCTGCCTTTCAGGCGTCCCCACATCAGCACTTTGTGAGGCGCCACACGCCGCCCCCCCTCTCCCACCCACTAGCCTTCACAGCACAGGCCAGTGTTTGTTCTTCTTTTCATAAAGCCACGATTTACCGCGAACTTAACATCCTACAAATAAAGAAGAACGAGTTTTTATCTTTCATAAAAAAAAATCGTTTGAACTTCAAGTTGAGTAATTACTTTACATCAAGAGTCTTTCATCTTTTCATAAATGCAATGAAAAAATAAGAAATAAACACTAAATTATCAAAACATTGTTAGTCTCTTTTAGGAATATAAACGAAATTTTTGTAGATTAGTAACAATTGTAGTAGTAGTAGTAGTAATAGTAGTAGTAGTAGTAATAGTAGAAGTAGTAGTAGTAGTAGTAGTAGTAGTAGTAGTAGTGGTGGCAGCAGGCAGCAGTAGTGGTGCAGGTGGTGGTGGTGGTGGTGGTGGTGGTGGTGGCAGGCAGCAGTGGTGGTGGTGGTGGTGGTGGTGGTGGTGGTGGTGGTGGTGGTGGTGGTGGTGGTGGTGGTGGTGGTGGTGGTGGTGGTGGTGGTGGTGGTGGTGGTGGTGGTGGTGGTGGTGGTGGTGGTGGTGGTGGTGGTGGTGGTGGTGGTGGTGGTGGTGGTGGTGTGGTGGTGGTGGTGGTGGTGGTGGTGGTGGTGGTGGTGGTGGTGGTGTGGTGGTGGTGGTGGTGGTGGTGGTAGTGGTGGTAGTGGTGGTGGTGGTGGTAGTGGTGGTGGTAGTAGTAGTGGTGGTGGTGGTGGTGGTGGTGGTGGTGGTGGTGGTAGTAGTAGAAGAGGAAGAAGAAATAGCCGTGGCCGTAGCAGTAGCAGCAGTACTAGTAGCATTAGTAGCAGTAGTAGTAGCAGCATCAGCAGCAGCATCATGCACGATGGGTTCGTGGCGGTAGAGGCAATTCAGGTGGTAAAGGTTCAGAGGGCCAGCCAAGAGACCATTACGCGAGGTGAGGCAATCACCTCCTGGCCGCCACATCACAGCTTCCCCTTGTGTCAATGGGCGGCTCGCCTTACACAGCACACTGCACCTCGCCGCGGACAATTTTACAGAATATAATTGTAACTACAAAGCAAACTGAAGATGACGGTGTCCTCGTGGTGCTCCTGAATGAGACACGGCTTCCCCAGTGTTCTTTAAATACAAGTCCTCATGCGAATTGTTTGAGGATGACATCAAAGGCGTTATTTTGAGCCACTTACTACGGGCGGCAATCGAGCGTGATTTCAAGAGAGGATGTCGCCCACCACTCCAGCAGCCAGCCCACCGCTGCACTTCGTGCTTTCCTTCACCGCCTCTCCTCGCGCTCTCCTAACTCATTGCGTATTCTGTAAATTTATGATTTCAATTTAAAAATATACGAATGTTTTACTTTTACAAAATATACGCAAGTTTTCTTAAGTGATGGCGAAAGTTTTGCCCAGATCCTGTGGAATATTTGGAGAAAAGTGAGAAAACACGAGCAGGAGCGGGATGTGTGTGTGTGTGTGTGTGTGTGTGTGTGTGTGTGTGTGTGTTTGAACAACTGTATATGCCTAAATTTCAATTCCATAACTACATACAATAACTTCTGATGTTTTGAAGCTAGAGCTGATTTCAGCTCCATAGCACCGAGGCGGAACGTCCCATCTATCTATCACCGCCACAAAGGGAATTTCTCTTCCTTCCTTCAGAAAAAAATCCATCTCTTGGTGTTCTGCTCGTTTGTGTTTATTTCAGTGTTGAGCACGAGTTCCCATTTTCTTGGCCGATTCATCGTCATCTTCTTTAACATATACTCAAATAAATAAATTAATTAATTAATTGATAAATATATATATATATATATATATATATATATATATATATATATATATATATATATATATATATATATATATGATGTATTAGGTTAAGATTATTAGTATTTTTCATTTAAAAAGTTAAAAAGATTATAAAAAATGTATCGTGTGTGTTAAGCGTGTGTTTTACCTCCCCCAGGCACTCTGGTGGCGGTGGTGGCGCAACGGGGGTCTACAGCACGCCTGCCCTGCCACATTACCTCCCACTCCGGGCGGGGACGTGCTGCTGGTGCTGTGGTACAAGAATGCCTCCGTCACTCCGGTTTACAGGTAGGACTCAGCGCTTGTCTGCAAGGAGTGAGTGCTTAGGCCCGAGACTGACAGGCTGGCTGACTGACGCTAGATAACTGAGTGCATGAATGATAGAATGATTGACTGATTGACTGATTAATTTCATGGCTGGATGATTTGTTCGTGCTGCAACAGCAGAGCAGGAGTGACGAGGGGAGAGACACTGCCTAAGCTTCCATTCTCATAATGAAGGAGTGTCTGGCTTTGCGTCAGTCGCTAACGAAGCAGAGGGACAGCCTGGCAACGCTGCTCCAGCTGTGGACGCCAGCACGGGGCCCCACTCACCTGCAGTCACGCGTGCCTAGCTCCTTGGCGCCTCATGGTGACATCTGCACTACAGGCGTCAAGCAGACACCCTTTGTACATCTATGAAAGGAAAGATTAATGAATAATGAGCATATATCATAATATGATACATCATGTTTGGGCAACGAGACGCCATGTGTCATGCATGTTTCGTGTGTCTCGCCGCCGTGACGACTGACGAGGGCAGCACGTGGCGGCCGAGGAAGGTCAAGCGTCACTCATAATTCTGTCCTGAGTTCTTGCCGTCGAGCCTCTCCAGAATTTGTCTATTTTCTTGGTTCATTAATTTTTGTTTTACTTATCGTTGCACCTATTGGTTATATAGTTATGTATTCATCTGTTTACCTATTTCTCTATTCATTTCCTTGTTTGTTCGTTTTTTATGTGGTATATTTGACGATTGGTTGTCTAATTTTCGATTCATTCATCTACTTCATTTCGTCGCTTTATAATTTGTTTATTTACATATCTATTTATTTTCATATTTATCTATCTATTCATTTCAAGGCGTGCGGGCTGCTGAGGAGGAAAATGGAGGCAGGCACTAAACCCTTACACTGGAGAACTAGACGCGATTTACTCGTTGCCCAAGAAAATGTCCTCATGCATGAGGGAATTGGAGCTGCGCACTTCATCCGTCGCCCTAGCGTGTTAAAAGAACCTTCTGTGTGCCTGCAACGTCTCTCTCATCACAACATGGGGGACGTGTTCCTGTCACCACGACGCCCTCCTGGTCAGCAGAGGCGGTCAGCCAGGATAATGTTCTCTGAGTAGAGTCTTTCAGATTGTGGCGTCTTACGTAACATTTGAAACAAAGGACGAGAAATTGAGTGGAAATGCAACACTAGACAGCTGGACACGAGTCTCCTTTTGCTGGGAAGAATGAAAGAGAGAAGAAAGTACGAGTAGACGCCTCTTAAGTGTGACTCACCTTCGCCTTGATTCAAAGCCGGTACATAAACAAAGCAGCAAACGTTCTTTCACATAATAATTGCAGCTGATCATTTCCAAAGATTACAATTACCATGGTATTCTATTCTCTTTGACCTCCCGTAGAGTTTACTAGTCTCAGTCACCAGTAGGATCTCAGACATCGAATACAGCACTGCCACTGTTGAGTTTTTATCTATTTAAGGCAATTCTCATATTTGTTCAGCTTTGTCATTCTCTGAAATGGCACGTCAGCATTTTCACTGCAACTTGCCCTGTCATTTGCTTGTGTCCGGGAAGGCACGTGTCATAGTACCAGCACAGTGAAAAGTGGCGGTGTCTGCAGAACAACACACAAATGTAATTGGAATTCAGCAGGTGACTCGGACGGAAGGTCGTGAAGCCCTGCCACTGTGGCCTCCATCCGCTTCTCCAAGCGTGACTCGGACAGGATTGCTAAAGTTTCATAAGTGTGGTGGCCTGGATAGCTAGCTGTGTATGTGTAACTTTAGTCTCTACATCACTAGTCTGCTCGACAAATCCTCTGGTCAATAAATGAAGGCAGCCTTGGATGGAAATCTGAATGTTTCAAACTTATTTCCTGGTTTGAAAAATGTCACATGAATAAAAAATGTGCAAGCCGAACACCCCAGCAGCAGGTGGGCGAGCTGGTGATGGCAGGCACACCGTGCGGCGACGCTGCTGTTTTGCTGCTTCTTCAATTTACGAGCTGTCATTCCTGCTGCTGCTTCCCTCGTTCCATACTAAACAAAGCTTTCTACTCACTCTTATCTCTTTTTTGTATACCAACTGAGTTCAATTTCCTAATTACGTACGTGTACTAATATAAAAAGTAACCAGCTAATAAGAGAGAGAGAGAGAGAGAGAGA